>NW_028186668.1:1622050-1825406 GCF_003343005.1 Rhea americana
CCAATCTTCAAAGATAGCTAAGTGACTAACTTCTAAAGATATGGACTTAAGCGATCTTTTTCTTTTTAAATTAATTAATGGTTTATTGCAAGGAGTATCTACAAGTAAAAAAAAAAAAAAGTCAATGGGAATATAAGGAGCTCAAGACAAATTGTAATTAAGCATTTGAAGGGTAATGACTGCAGGTTTGGGGGGCTTTATGCACAATAGATATTTCCTGAAAAAAATCTTGTTGATATTTTTGTTTGAGATGGACAAATAGCACAGTTGTTAGACATGCTTAATTTAAATATTTTAACTCTTAACAGAGAGCTCAGCTCATACTTTGTTGATGGAAAGCATATTCCTTACTCTAGCTCTGGTCTAAACACTGATATCTGGGAGAGAAATGTTGCAAAAAAAGGCAAAGGATGAAATGATAACTTGTTGTAATGTGATAATGACTATTTGGGTTTCTGTGACCTTAAATTGCTTAACTTGAGTTCACTTTAAGTTAAATTGCAGGTAAATAAAATTCAGAGTTTATGGCAACTTAGGACAGCTAAATACCACCCATCATATCAAAAATAACAGATAGAAGCTAAAAGAAAAATTAGAAACATAAACAAAAGATAATAAGATTCAATTGGGAAGTGTGGTCAATTAGGATTTTTTGTAATCTTAATACATATATTAGTAAATAGACGAAAGAAACATGCAAAGCAGGAGTGTCAAAGGGGTGAAGGACTAAAAGAATGCAGATGAGACTTGTGATTTGACTACTTGAAAGTCCAAAGGAGAATAATCACGTACAGATCTCCGCAGACAAGTAGGTGTCTAGCAAATGGCACATAGACAACAGTATTTTTTCTTGGGCATCACATCTCTAGAGAGATATCAACAAATTGGAAGGTGTTTAGAGAAGAGCAAGAAAAACTATATTGGGTCTGGGCATCCTGAATTGTAAGAAAAGATTAAAAGAACTAAAATATGTTCAGCTGGGATAAGTGATGACAAAAAGGAGAAATGATAAGGGTCTACAGATAGCTGAAGGGTTTAAACACCAATAAATGGAAGGTATTATTTTGTTCAGCACACAGGAGCAGAGGAGTGAAATTAAGGAAGGGAAAATTTATGTTGTGCAGCAAAATCTTTCTGGCAGTGATATATATTATGCTGTGTAAAAGAGAAATGATATAAATTCTGTCACTTGGCACCACAAAGCTAAGCTGGGTAAAATAATGAAGAATGAACAGTACAGGAAAAAAAAAAAAAAAAAAAAACTATATTTTCTGAAAGATGGACTGAATAATCCTATCAGTCTCTGTTATACTAAGTATTATGATCCATAATAGGAAACAGTATTTTGTTAATCGTGCTCAGTTACAAATCTGCTCTAAGGTGCTGTTCCAAGAATTTTAAAATTTAGCCATAAAAGTTTTTTGAGATTAGAGATATTAAAAAAATAGAAAAAAGAAAATCACTATTATCACAAGAAACAAGAAATCCAGACTTCAATTCAAGCCTAAAAATAATGTTAGAAAATGTGATGTGTTGAAGCATGCAAACAGATTTCTGTCATCCAAAAAAAATCACATCTTGCCATTCAAATTTCTTTGCTGCAGTTCCTTTGATGATACAGTCCTTGAGCTATTATTGTGAAAATCTCAAAAAAAMCATGAACCCCTGGACCGTACATACACATTTCAAACACTAAGCCAGTTCTTTACTGCCTAACTTCCCTTTACTCTTGTCAAATGTAAGTACTAAACTCTTCTCCTGACAGTTGATCACCTGGAAGGGTCTGTCATTCCAGTAAAGACCRAGGAGTGAATGCCTTAATTTCGCTAAAGATGAGATCAAGAATTTTTAAAGAAAGTCCTCTGTGAACTGTGCAAGCCTACGTAAGCCATAACACTCAACCAAGAGTAATTAGATGTAACAAAATATTTAATTTTCTTAAGGTAAAGGTACAGTTATCTGCTTATTAGGGCTAGATGGGATAGTTAGATTATCAAAGTCTTCCTCAGCACTAGGGCCATGAATCAGCATTAAGTTACCTTATATCTTTCTTTTTTTCATATCTTGAATGAGTTAAAGCTTACTCTTCATTCTTGTGATTTTCTACTGACTTAAAAATGCTGTCTCACAAAGTTTTACAAGAGCAGCAATGGTAAATATCCTTTTTTTCCTCTGCTGGATAATGTGATAATATGAAATAAGGTGAAATGCACTGCTTGCCTTACAGCAGGAGACAAAAGTCTTTGCATATCATTCATGTTGTTCTATGTTAAAACAGCCACAAAATCCCTTCTCATAGCTTTTTTAATGTCCTTTTACAACTCAATAACTATTGTACTGTGTAAATACAAAGTATTAGATATATAAAAGATCAGATACATTTTAATAAAATAAAATACTTTCTTCACTAAAACTCAGTTAAAATTAGAAGAGCGCAATGTTCATAATACCAAAATAACATGGGAAGTTTCACTGCAATATTTTCTTGTCATTAACTAAAAAATTTGTAGGACATGTAATAATATTCCAAAGTGGTTGATGTTTTTTGTTTTTTCTACAAGGTTGGCTTTTCTGTTTATTTGTTAAAATAATTTTTAAGCCATCTCTTAAAGGGAGTATGAGCTCTGTGTACCTGTGCTGAAGATCTTTTGAAAGCTGCTGATGCATTAGAGGTCAAACCACAGAAAACTCTTGAGTGGTTTGCAGTCATACCTTACCCTTCATGTAATCCTACAGGTACTAGCCTGACCCTAAGAGAAACCCACCCATGCAGATACATAGTAGTCTATAACTTTCATGTTTAAGTATTTTCAGGGAGATACAAGCCATAGAGAAAAACAAAACAAAAACAACCCCAAGCAAAATGTGGAAAGGAACCCACATTGCCATTTGGTACTGCCTAACTAAACCTTTACACAACATCTCTCCTAAGCGCACAGTCAGCCAACGTAATCCAACTGCTGCCCTTCCTGGAGCAGTGGTCACCTCCTACCCTTGCATCCTCCCCAGTAGTATTAGTCCTGCTGTTCTCCCAAATGTGCCTTTTCTAAAAAATGAAAAGTGGTCAAGTTTGGAAAGAAATAGTAGGTAGGTTTCAGGTGACATCTTACCTACACTGCTTCATAGACTGGGTTAATAAGCAGTTAAACGTGCAGAACTGAGGAAGGCAACTACCTCCCCTGGGGGATGTTTGAATCAAGTAGCTAAAGGTAATAATATTCAGATGCAATAATGAGCAGCCAATATAGTTTGTCTAATCTGATTTAGGTGCCTTTACTGCCTTATAATAACACAAAAACAAAGGGCTGAGGATCGGTAGAATGAGTTTAGGGGCATTACTGTWGAATGGTTGCTTCGTTCACAGGTGGCAAAACCTCGAGACGCTTCTGTGGGTTACACTAAGGAAGCGAAAGACTCTTCTTTGGTTTTTCACCATAATGTATGGACATCATACATGTCACTACTAAAAATAAATGCATCTTAATTTACTAATATTTCAAAATTTTCCTGATAGTTTTGCCATGACTTTTCTTTGATCATTTCACTCAAATTGCCATGTTTGGTTTTTTTTTATCACTTTTGTAAAGATTTTCAAATGTGCTTAACATTGATATAAAGCTGTTGCAACAGTGTAAGTTGAATGCTTTTAAACACTCACTAAAGCAAAAACCAGTCCTTTATTGAAAGGAAGGCTTTTCTCTGTTTTAAAATATTTTGGCTTTAAAAGCAGAGATTTTTTGGATTATTTTAAGGACAGAAGTCAAACTAGTTTGTTGTATTCTGTCCCCTCTTCCAAAGGAATTCAGCATACCGATACTGATAATATTGTGAGATCTACTTCAGCCTTCCCAGAAAGAATCTTGTATATACTGTGCATTAGCTAGTGATGCTTTAGAGAAGGGTAGATGAAATTTCTACAGTATGGGAGAAAGAGCAAACCGTTTTCCACTGGGCCATCATTTCCCTTGCCCATCATCTTTACGTCTTTCACATAACAGCAGATCTTCCATATGAACAAATAACAGTTTGAGTCTTCTGCACACTATATGACTCAGTTCTGCATGGTATGGACTGCATACTTCTGCACTTTTTAATCAGGAGGGTGAAGGATTAGCAATTTTAACAGTCRCTATTGCAGCAGTCACTTGATGTGAAATAAATAATATCAATGCAAACAAATTATACTTTGCTCCTTTGGAGAAAATCAAACACTGTGCAGAATTAATTGACAGGGAAACAGTTGTTGCAGACAGACAGAATTTGATGACAGATCAACATCAAGTGAGAGAAGCTGTTAAACTTTTCATAAGCCTTACAAATCTTACATACAAATTTCAGTAAAACACCCTAGACAATATAGGAAATAAAATGTGCCGCACTTCAATTATCRGCCCTTCCAAGCTGCTAGTTCTGCCTGTCTACCAATTCCATTGCTTCCTTCCCCCCTCCATTTAAAGATGTTATTCATTTGCTTATCAAACCCTTCAGTCARCTCCACTGTCTGCTTTGCATTTCTCATGATGAGCCAAGTATCTTACCAAAACTTGTTGTCCTTCAGCACATGCATTATTTTTATTCATTGCTAACATCATTTTCACTGCTTCATTGAGCAGGCAGAACTGAAAGACAGCAGGAGAGAGGGAAAGCCTTGTAGTTTAATTATGTCTCAGTTATTTGGACTAAGAATAGTCRTATAAGGCACGTTGGATGTAATCCCTTCACTACATGCTGAACAACAGTCAGTATTGCTTGGATGGTGCTGTAGTGTGGCCCTTTCTTTACAAGCACCACAATTATAGGTATACATCAGTATCTCTGTTAACGAGCAGATAGAGTACAGAAAGATAGGAAACAGATTATTTTAAGTGGATTCCCCTAGACCCTTAAGAAAGCTGAGAGGGGAGAGACAAATGTGAATTATTCCCATAGATGTTCAGCCCCAGTAGAARCTAAAACTTTATTTTTTACTTGGGGGCTTGTGGCCTAAACACTAAGCTGTGAGACAGAGAGTGAAGCTGTGYTATACCTCCTCTGTTTCTGTTCCCTTGCCCCCTCTGAAAAGCTTTAACACTTGAACCTATGCCAGGCCACAGAATGTTATGGCAAAAAGCATCTGCTATATAGAAGAACCCATCTAWTGCCTTCTCTGTGGTACAAATTCACAGTATAAATCCCATAGGAATAATCTTTGATTGCTTCATTTTTGCATCATGTAAATACTGGCTCTGATCTTCTTTTGGATACTAAAATCTGACTAAATCACTCATATTTTTCCTAAAAAAAAAAAGAAAAAAAAAAGAAATAAAAGAAATAAAATGCTGATGCTGACACAATCAAAATAAAAAACAGGTAACAGTAACTGTGCTGACTCCAGAAAGCTGTGGCACAGTGTTTTATCAGCTGCTTCGACATTCAGTGGGGACTGACTCAGTCCGTCGGTTGGGTTTGCAAGAGGAAATGCTYGGTGACATAAGGAATTTGAGGCTGTCCCCCCTAACCAAGTCAGATGAAGTGATCACAAATTAAAGGACTATTCAAGACAGCTCTGACATTGTAGGAGCTGCTGAATTTTCCTTTTCCTTTCCTCCTCCTCAGCTCATATGAAGAAACCTAGAATCTAAATCGAACAATGTTAGTATGGCCTCACCTTTTCAAAGGTTTTATGAATTTCTTGAAGGCCCCAGGCAGAAGCTGCTGGGTAAGCACCTCCCTACTCCCACTTGCACATTGGTGACCTGACCTCAGCCAAGTCAGGTCCCATCACTTGCCCCTAAAACTGATTCTTCTTCTCTCCTACATGAGTTAGAACTTCTGTGCTCTATCTCCTTCACAATGTAACTTTTTAAGATTTACTGCCTAAATTAATCTGCTATTATAAATCCGAAGATTTAGTATTTACATAAATGCTACTAGCAGTATCTTTCATGTATTTCTTTCATATTTGCCCATATTGAACCTCAGCATTGTATTTAGCTATCTGTGATCCTCTTTCACATTCAGCCATCTTAGATGATCCTGTACCATGATTTGCCACAGTCACCTTTTCAGCTTAGATGGAAACATCTAAGATCTGTCAGCATCTATAATCAAGATACGACTAAAGTTTCCAAACACATAACTCCTAAAATGTATGTGTCTGTCAAAAAAAACTGTGGCTTAAATTAATGAGCCTGCAAGTGAATAAATGACCAAATATATAAGCATCTTTAGCCCAAATGTAATGATTATTTAAACATAAAGAATGGCAAACTTGAACATTTTAGCACTTTCTAATTTCCTGAAATTAGAGTTGGTGTTTCCAAATAGTTAAAGGAGAAATTGAGATTGAAAKAAATTAGATTTTGACTGAGTTGCAAAGGTTAAAATAGCTATTCTTGTGGAAAGGGACATAAAATCTTCAATTACAAATGCTTAAACATTAACTTTATACTAAGAAGCACACATTTAGTTTTGACTTTGTGAACCACTTTGCAGAATAAACACTTAACAGTATCCCCTGTAGCATATAAGATTTCCTTAGAAGTTGGTTTAAGTTTGGCCCTTCAGAATTCTCTTAATGTCAAGTCATGAGAGGTTCACAGCTTGAGGTGTTATATCCGCAACCATTAAACCTCTGTTTTAATCTTTGTTTTTTGCTAATGCTTGCAAAATCCATTGCTGCAGAAATTTGGAATAGGAGCCTTGATCTAAAATCAGGAAGACCATTATTTGAGCAAAAGTAAAAYGACAATGTGTGCCTCTGGGATGCAAACTTGCTTTGCAGAATCACATCACCAGGTGGTACAATTGTAATAGGCTGCTGTGAAGTAAACTAGAACTATTACGGTCATATTGCTCATTTCCCCTCACTCTGGCTTCTTAGCTAGTCCCAATTAATTTAAAAGCTTTCCCTGCCAAATTCTTCTCTGCTGCCTTGGAGCTTAATGCACACTTCTTGACTTTCAGCACCCACTTCCCTCACGAACAGGGCGTTCACTAAAAGGAGTAGTCCCTGAAGTTCTTGGGTCTGCACACAACTTTTATGTCAAACTCCTGACTGATATTTTATAGGGTTATATGGTTGCATATGCCAGCTGAAGATCACTTACTGTTATTCAGAAACATCAGTAATTTGAAGAATAACTGTATTACTACCTATGRATAATGCTTATTGGCCTTTCTCAGTTTAAAACCTTGTTTTCAGTTGCTCTTGACTTTACTATACATAGGAAGGAAAATTTCAAGCAGCTAAGTTTTTTTAACATTTCACACAAAAATAATGCAAACGTTTCCAAGAGTAAATCTACAATCATATAAAGAGAAGCATACCAATCTTTTCTTTGGAAATATCCAGCTTTTCTCTAGTGTCGCCTTTCTGACTTATGCCACGGAATATTTACTTTTGCTTCATGCTCCTGCCAATCCTGAGAGAAACCAAGCAGACTGGAAAATCAATCTGCATATACTCCACAAGGACAAAGCAGGGCTTTCTAACTAAAATCTCTGAAACATCTGTTTCCAGTGAACATGCTGCAGYCTCAATTACAGTTCTGATTAAGTGGCAGCACATTTACCATCCACACCAAAGCAGGCTGTCTTCGCTTTAATCTTAAGTGCATAGAAACAAAACTGCACTTTTCTTGTATCTACCTGTAGCAATTCCAAGCTGATCATTGGCATGGAGGTACCATAGTCCTTGAATGAATATAACTGAATGAGTTACTTCTTGTCAGCTGAACTGTGGTAATTCTCTGCTCATGTGTACCTAATTCATCGCAAATTTGAAGTAAAGCATATTAACTTAAACTACCATGAAGAAGATCACCATAATAATTTGTAAGATACATCTTGCTTGACAATTGCAACAGATAAAGCACAGATAAACAGTCAATTGCTGTCACTCTGCTATAAAGCATTAATTCATTAAGCTTCACTGAAACAGTTGTATTTGAAAGACAGTTCGAATGGAGAAGAGGTAGATTTTGTCTTCTCTGTGTTTGGAGAGCAGTCACCTTAAAACCAAACAACTGCTGAGAAAGAAGCCATCTCAGACAAACCTAGGGAACAGCAGATCTGTACATGAGGTCATGTGACGATTAGTTTAAGAGAAGAGGACTACCGAGCAGAGCATGTGATTGCCTGAGGTCATGAAGACAAAGTCTGGAAGCTAGAGAAGAAAATAGAGGAGCAGCCAGGAATCCTGGGGGAATGAGGAGGAGAAATAGGAGGTCATTGTTCTGCATCTTATCCAGCATTGCTGGAAGGTGGGTAGATGCACAGATAGAAAAGGGATGCAGTTGTGGTTATGGTAGCTGAGTGCTCACTGAGACAAATGAGGGGGGAAACTAATAAGACTGGCGGAGAAGGACCAAATCTATCAGCCAATATATCCGTTGGTATTCAGAGAAAACACTAGAATAGAAACCCAGTTTCTGGAGTTCCAGAAACCGGATCAAAGTAACTGGAGCAAAGAAAAAAAAAAATACATCAAACCGCTAAGATCAAAAACGAAGTAACTGTCATCAGCAGAAGAAAGGAAGGCAGTAAAACTGGAAACTAATGAAGATGTAGGATGTAGTTCAGGAGGAAAAGGAGGGAAAYAGTTATAGGAGAGAGAAAGATGGACAATGAAATAGGAGACTAATGTTAGACTGCTCAAGCAACTGAGAGCAACTTAGAAAACAGCCTCATATGCTGATTAGTAGGAGGACTGCAAATGGTAGCAAGGGGTCTGGAGCAGTATTAGTATAGAAATTTGAAATGATCAGGCTGGATGAGTTAGAACTTGACACAGAGGTCTTAAAAGTAATTGAAGAGACTGGGGGCTTCAATTAAAAGCRAAGGATGGTGTGGAGTTAGAACTGGGACAGAGACAAACAGGCAGGAATAGCTCAAAGTGTCTGTACATATCTCTAAAGCAGATGAAAATGAACCCCGAATTCCTGCATTCCACCATTTTTTTTCTGTCTGCAAAATCTACTAGCCAAGTATCTCATCCCCCTACTAATGTGATATCACAGAGAAAAATCATTTGTTCTGTTATTAAATGAAGAGGCTAGGGGTGCTGAAACTAAAGGTCCCAATCTTTTTGACAATCTATGAGCTACATGTTGATATCACAGAATGAGATTGATCTTTTTGTCAGAATGAGGTTGATCTTTTTGTAGAAAAAGAAAATTAAAAAAACTGTGCATGAACAGAAATACATCAAGAATTATACGATTGGAAGGTCAAGCACTTTCCTGTTAGATAGGTAACTTTAATTCATCGTTTGTGCCTCTACGTTGCATATTTCTTTTTATCTTTAGAACAACAACAAAAAAAAATTTTGCACTGCAAAAGGAAAAATAAATCTTCTCCATAAAGATTCCTGGACTACAGTGAACCAGTTCAGCAAATAAATAAAGTTCCTCCTTTGGAACCTCATGCAGGGAATACAAGTTTGTCCCCAGGATACTCAYGGCAGGCTTGACCTGTGACTAGTGCACATGAATTTTTGTGGTTTTAATGTCACGGTTTCATGACTCTAGACTTGGTCAGGATAATGTGCAGTCCCCACAGCTTTCCTGCTCTGAGTGGTTCTTGTGGTTCATGAGGCAAAGCTCCTGAGTCAAGTAGGGGAGATATGAAGGGCAGTTTGAACATGAAACTCATTGTAATCAGAGTCTGATCTGCAGTTTACATCAGAGACAAAAATCCTTTCATGCTTTATGCCATATGATCATCTCCTAGGAAATCTGACAGCTTCTAAGGCACCAGTGAAAAAGTTGTTTAACTTCACAGTGTTAAATAAACCTTACTTTTCAAGGAATCATTACTCATGTTTGCCAGGTTTAGCTCAGTTGGTTAGAGCATGGGTTCAATCCCCGTATTGGCTACGCTGAGGGTTGGACTAGATGATCTCCAGAGGTCTCTTYCAACCTTACCATTCTATGATTTACAATTTCTTTCTTGCTATTTAGATAGCACTAATTGTCATAAAGTTAGGACAGGTGTAAGAGTGATTTTGAAAAAACCCTAAAATACCTTGCACCAGAAGTGATGAACTTTTATTAAAAATCTTTTGGTATTTATAGATTATATACATTGTCATGAACACTGGAGTATTGGTGCTTGTTTCTCCTACATGGCTTGTAATCATCATAAATTAGAGAAGTCTGAGAAGAACATAAGATCATTGCTCCTTTTAGAAGTGCTTTGGGATTTTCAATGGCTACAATGTACATAGGACCACAGTCTAACATTTATGTTGAATATCCTCTGCAGCACTATGAAGAAAATAGGAATGGACAAAACAGCTCTCCTAAGAGACATAAACTCTAACTTTAGTACAGTTTGAAAATTAGGTGAGCTGGGGTAATATTCCAAAACAGCTTCAAAACTAGTCACCCTTACAGGTGTTGAATACCTGCAATCCCTTTGCTGCTTGTGTTTAATTTCCCTTTTTTACTGAATATGTGCCTTGTGCCCCTTCATTTCCACATATCTGTCAATCATTCCACAAAACAAACTTCTAAAAATTCCTGATTTCTCAGGGAACTTAGTTCCAGCTATAGGAGAAAAGAGAAAAAAAAATATAAACCACAGCATTTTTAATGGCTTCCAGTGATATATTTTTCTTTTTCTAAGCATCTAATTCCAGCCTTCACTCTTAACTGTTATCTCCCCCTTCCTGCTATGTCTAGCATAACAGAATTAATGTTTTTGTCTGATGAAATGGATTAAGTTGCTGTCACTAGGGCTCCTTCCTTTAATGTGAGCTTTTTCAGACTGCTTTGTTCTCCAGATTTTGCTTTCTATTGCATACAGTGCAGATTTGTCTTTTATCCCAGTCTCTATTGTTTTAGCAGATTGATGATTTTGTTGTTGTTGTAATGGGCATCAAAATGGCCAAACTACTCTAGGAAAAAAAAAAATCAAATTGTGCTGCCCAGCAAATTGTATTGGTTGTTGCCTCAAAGAACTTAACTTGCTTTCCCATGACTGTTTCAAGGGCCTATTTAGTTAGATGTTCAGACTCCTTCTCTAAAATATGATGCAACTGATGGAGCCACTATTTATAATCTATGAGACAAACTAGAATTTAAACAGCCGAAAGAGCATAATTACTGTAAGATACAAGTTGTAATCACATACAGTTCTTTCTAACTAATTTATGCTCTTCTAACTTCTGCTCACTGACTTTTAGTCTCAGCTAGAGGATATAAAACTCACGGAATACTGAACACTACATCAATAACTAACAATTGAATATACTTTCTTTTTTCCACTTGGACTAGCCAGCATTCGAATACATATAGGTTCTTCCAGTGCATAGTTACTGGGGCAGAGCTCGGTTAAGTAAGAATCCTGTTGTTGGTTTCAAAGAGCTGGAGACCAAATTGAATATGCAGTATCAAATCTATCACCGGTTTAAACGAGGCGAGCTAACGATGAAATTTCAGAACTAAAACATCTTTCAACAACAGACCACAAGAARGGTTACACTTGTACTGACAGATTTCCAACTTAATCTTTTCAGCATGTCATCTTGCTTACTCAAACCCATTCCTGTCCTTAAAGTACCTGTATTGCCCTCCAAATCCCATTGCATTCAATATGTGGCTGTCTTCTGGGTGGGAATACATCCCACTGAGATCACTATTAGGACACAGTCCATGTTTTCCCTTGAGCATGACATGGCTGCAGTTCCTTAAAACGACCCAGGGAGCACTTCTGTGGTTCTGCAGTGTTCGTGGTTAGCAAATTGAGCAGTGAGGCTAAAATGCAAGGGTATTTTATAAATCAGTGTACAGATACAGCTTGTAAGAGAAATTCTCTAAGCTCATGGTCCAAGTTATATTGCTGATCTTTTGACTGAATGTGTAGGTGGCTATTTAAACACTGAAAGGATGATTTCAGTGTTAAAGAAAAGCAGACACAAACATCTCAAAGCAGCTTAAAATTCAATATTACAGTGAACTATATGGAGACACCTTCATCTTCAAATGGTGAATTTTCCTGYGCAGATGCAAATATAGGATCAGGAACTAAAGCATGCAAGTCTCCTAGAATAGTTTGTGAAATTTAAATTCTCACTGAGGAGAGGTTATACATTCAAATGACTCTGCTGTCATATGAGAAACTACTCAGCAATATGATTAAGGGACTTGCTATCTGGTCACGAGAGACAATGTACTTTTCAACATAATATTGACTTCATGGAGGCTATGTTCATAGGCTCCCCACTGGGGAAAAAGGTTCCTGTTTTAGATTTTGTTACCGAATGTTTTGATCCTGTCTGGAAAGGAATGTGTCACAGGTTCATGGTCAAATACATTCATGTACTACAAAATAATGAAGGATGTATTTAAAAGAACGTAACCAACAACACTAGTAATAGGATTAAGCAACAACTGACAGTGACTTTCACTGGTGAAACAGGAGCTAGACACTTGCTGCCTGTTGCATATTAAATTTTTAAATATGATTACAACACAGCATCTAACAACTTTATTGTACATTTGGAAAATGGCAACGCTGAGTCCAAATAGAGATAATTAATAAAATAGATTATGTTAAAAAGTCAAAAAMAATTTTGTAATGGATTAATTCATTTGGAATACATATTCTGAGTGATTATATGCATGACTGTGTATGTACTTGGTAGCCACTAGTGACATTTTACTGTTCCATCATATTCCCATTTCATAAATGTTTATATTTAAAGATTAATGACTTCTATTATGTCTCATATATTGTTCATGACAGT
Source organism: Rhea americana (assembly GCF_003343005.1). NCBI lineage: Eukaryota > Metazoa > Chordata > Aves > Rheiformes > Rheidae > Rhea > Rhea americana. Next base: position 1,634,781 of record NW_028186668.1, read on the forward strand.
TTGGAACTAAAAATATTTCCTGAAGTCAGGTCGATCAGCCTGGATTTGTACTGGAAGTATGTGTAATGATTCCTCATCTTACACTAAATCTGCACAAGAGCTTCTTTATTGGTACCTGAGTCTAGCCCACTTTCTTCTAATGTCATTGGAAATACAGCAGCAAAAACAATACATTGCATTTATATAACAACTGTTTTCCCCCTTTATTTCAGAAAAATAAGCTATACCAGAAAATGGGAGGTTTTACTGAYATGGGTTTACACTCAGGACTTCTCCTGGAGTCTGCTGAGCATAGCAGTGTTGGTCAGCAATCACATCTCCACAGCCTTAGCCAACACAGATGTAGCAACTATTTATTAAAGCATTTGTTATTTGCCATATATGAAGAGTAAGCGGTTTGTGTGAAAGGGGCAGCACTTACTGTCACCCGGGGTTGCATAATAGAGCTGTGGCATGTAYAACCTACCTTTTCACTATCGTGCCCCAGACAGAACAGAATTTTTATTTCCTCAATCTCATCTCATATTCTCTCAAGTCATGACAGTGAATGATAACTTATATGATCCTCTTTATGACACAAAGCTGTCAGCACTTAATGTATTTTGCCAGACACYCATCTGAACTAGCATCTCTTTTCAGTATTTTTTTAGAGCAACAGCTATCCATTATGGTGACCAGTTTGGAAAATTTTGTATCTTCTAACCAAGCTCTTTGCTGCCTACATTCACTGTCAGCAGCAGTTTGGGTTGTGTGAGAGTTACGGGTGGAAGAAAAGCTTTCTCACCTTACAGAACTGCTGCCAGCATCGAGGTCTTGGGCTGTCACTGCACCTATAATGGTACCCACAGGAGTATCCTCATAAACCTCCATTGTGTACATAGGCTTGCTGAAAACCGGCGGTTCCTCCATGTCCAACACATTTATTTTCACAGTGGCGGTGTCTTTGAATGGACCCACAGAGTGAAATCGATGGTCAAGATGGAGATTGGAGGCCTCGACTTTAAAGGTGTAGGCCTTTTTTGTTTCAAAGTCTAATGGCTGTAAAAAGAGCAAGAGCAAAATATAAGATTTCACTAAAAATTAACACTGTAAAATTAGTTTGGTAGAATTAACCTAACATAATTTAAGATGTGTTCAGTGCAGGCTTCAGYAACTGAGCTAATCATCTAAGCTTCTTCTGCAGCCACTGGAGAGGAACAGACAGCTTTAGACTGCAGTTCATCTCCTGCTAACATGGTTGTCTGAAATGTGTCGGATGGATAACACCCAGGAAATGACTATTTCTCCACATTAAACCATCAGGATGACTGACAGGGATGTAGACAGCTACCCTTGTAGATGTCTGAAGTTAAATGGGTGAGAGCCACTTCTTGCAAATTAACTTTGTGCAGGTTAGCCAAAGACTTGCTTCCCCAGTCCCATGCCCAGGCAGCATGATCAGCAATGTCCAGCTAATCTAATTCCTTAAACAGAAGATTTGTACTCCTTTTAGCAGGGAAAACTTTCAAGRAAACATATGTGTGATGGAAATGAGCCCAGATGAAAATATGTACCAATGATATATACCAACGAGTCAAACCAAATTTCAGGTATAGCTGAACCTGAATTCAAACCCGATCTGAACCAATGCTTTCCTGTAAAATGCCCATCTTAAAGCTGAAATCATATTCATGTGGCATATTTGYGCAGCACGTATGTTGTAAATATAGACTTTGGCACTGGCTTATGATCCCAGATGTAATTCATACAGTCTTAAAGACAACAGAGCAGTTTTCTGTGTACCTACCCGGCTTTCTGATGGAAATACATTCTGCGATGAGATTGTTTTAGTCTGGATTTCCGTCAACGTACATCAGTTTAGTGCCTTTGGTTTTACAAAAGTAATCAGTTCTAAACCTTAATGCAGTCATATTTAGTTGAAAAGATATAGGAGCTTTATTTTCGGTTAAAGGGTTTAGCTGCATTGGTTTTCATGGTTTTTTAATGTTACCGAAGCACGCTTTTCCTGATGGCTGGGTAATACCGGCACCTAGTGGTGTTGGTTATAATTGCCAAGTTAGAAATTTTCTGGCTGGAAAGGACATGCTAGCTGGAAAGGATATGCTAGCTGGAAAAAAGTGCACGATCACACATGTAGGAGCAAGAATAGGTTAATATCTCTCTGTTTTTTTTTTTCTCCTAACAATCATTACCACAGCGTTTCCAGTCATTTGGCACAGCTAGGATAGATTTAAATTATGTCATTTTCTGTCCTTATCACAACAGGATATAATTGGCCAAATGCCTGGCTGGAGTAAATTGGAGTAGCTCCATTAAAATCAACGGAGTTACCTTGATTGATATTAGCTGAGTAGCTGGCATAATGGTTTTAAATCCTTATGAAAGATGTTATAACTTTAATAGACTACATGACCAGTCTTTTCTGAGCTGGGGATTTAAAATTAGACATCCCAGTCTACATGCCACGAAGACACTCAGGCTTGAAAATCTAGTAACCAATCCACAATCATATGCAACCATTCTTCTGCACACAGAATTCCCAGTAAAAGCCAGTAAGAGTTGCAGCTTCATGACTGGACTGAAAGCAGTTAGTTTTAAAGAATGTAAATTAAACATATTTCCAGAGACTTACTGCATGTGTGCAATCTCTAGCTGTCAGGGTTTGCAGACCACCTCCGAAGGTATGCAAACATTTACAAGTTTGTCAGCAGCACTCAAGTTCTCACCGAAATGGTAACTATTGAGGTGGTTCACTTTGTGTGAAGGCCCATTCAGAATTCATCTGCCACATCAGGCTGCATGCCAGGGAACATGACYTGAATTTGTGTGTACGTGCATGCTTGCCTCTGTTGTGCACAAACATCTCCCCACAAAGCAGAAAACAGATACATTCAAATCTGCATGCAGAAACATGTCAGCAGTGGAGGCACTTGGTTACATCAAGGCTCTGCTGTGTGCAATCCTTCCCAGTGACAGAGTAGCTGCACCTTGACTTTTCCTCACTCCTCAGTTTCCTTGTGAAGTCTTGAGATCAGTTTGATGCAAGAATAATTAAAAGAATAAAATGGAAAAGAAGAACTTCCAGGTAGGTGCTTGTGTCTATAGCCTGCAGAACCTATTACAGATGCTGGTGCTGGGCATGTCCGTTCATGTCAAACGCAAGCATCCCAAGGGCTGGCATATACCGGCTGTTAGGCATGAAAGCTGTCATTTGTACAAGTGAAACCCAAAAAGCTTTATACTGGTTTTGATACATTTGCAGATTCAAACTGGCTTTAAGCAAGATGAGAGTAAGCTCTATCTGTTTGGCTAAGAAGAAACAGAATAGCACGTGGAGAATAGCATGTGGAAGGTCTTGTGCTCCCACAACTGAAACCGTCAGTCGTTTCTTTCTTTTTTTTTTTTTTTTCCTTCCCTAAGAATGGACATGCTGAGCCACTACCTAAATTGCTGTCATACTTTCCTTGCAGTTCTATACCACTCACGTCCACTGTTATGTACTGCAAAGAAAAAAAAAAGAAAAAGAAAAAAGAAAGCACCATCTCCTTCTCTGGCTCATTGTAAAAACTGATAACACCTTTTCAAGTAAAATTTTAGGGGGAAATCTGGAGTTTAAAACTGGAATTTATACTTCAGAGTGGAAAAAATCTGAGTAATTATGAGGGAGAAAATGAGAGAGAAAGATTAAGACRGAGAAAAGAAATCTAAGCTCTCAATTAAGTAGTAATTCTAACTAATGTCTTATGCGGATCTTTCATACCTCTAAAATTGCATTAAAACTTTTCAGACTGGCTCATCAGATGCATGAGTGTATTTSCAAATACACATGCTACTGACAAGAGCTGAAATATATGCAAGTCTTACAATATATAACATTCTTTGTAAACTCTCTTTCACTGAATTACTCTTAAACACAGCTCGTCCCTGGCCAGCGCCTGGTACACGGCACTGTACTGATACAAGAGGAAAGGAGTCCTTCTCTGGGGAGGCACACAGAAAAGAGCAAGATTTCGGCCAATTCTGTGTATTGACATGCCCAGGCTGGCATACTTTAGAACATATGAAAGTAAAGAAGTCAGATGATGCAGCTGAATTACTTCTCTCTCACATAYTATAGGGGGTATTTTGCAGTATTATACTGTAGTATATTTTTGAAAGGCTAGTTTGACACTAGGAAAGGAAAATATTTTCCCACTGTAAACTGAGGGCAACCCATTCTCCTTTGCTGTCTTTTCTCAGAGGTAGTGATAAATATGGCTAGAGGTTAAACAGTATGCAACCGATGCACAGAGCAGATATAACACAAAATAAGACAAGACAGGCGGCAAGCACTGACCCTTCTTCAGAGAGAGCAAGCAGAGACAACCCCCCACGAAAGAGCGGAAGCTAGCCTTTTATTGTGAGGGGGGCTGAACTGCAGCTCAAAAATTTGTSCACAGTAAATCTAGGATTTATTTATTTATTTATTTTTAAATTTTATCCAACATGTATCAGGGATTAAAGAGTATTGTATTACTGCATTGTGCTTGTGAAGAGTCCAGTCTCCTGATCAGTTCTGATATTCCTAGCTCTGCACAGTTAAGCCATACAGATAATTAGTGACAATCTCAAATTTTGGCATTCACCTGGTATGTCTGCAGTCCGCCTGAAAACAAAAACAAAAAAAAATTGAAAGTCTACCTGGATTTTAGACAAAATCTTTTAGCTTTTTAGTCTTAAAGATCTTGGAATACTTTGTATTTTGTACAAGATCTTTGTACAAGATCTTTGTATGACTTTTTGAACACCAGTTAGATACTACTCAGCTCTGTGAAGGAAATGAGTGGTGTACATAGTGTTTTAGCTGCMCAAGTTTTGTTTTTTGTTTTTTTCAATATTTTTTGTCGTCACATGGTAAATGTGTAATGCTGCTCAGTTCAATTTTCCTTTAAAATCCTGAGTGCTGTTATGTGTATGAACATATCAGAATGTTAGGAAGAGTAGTCAGTTCCTTAAAAAAAAATCTGTAAGATTTTTGAAAATTCTTTTAGTTCTAATCAGATCTTAATACGGAATGACTTCATAAAGGCTTTTTTTTTAATTAACCAATAGAAATATTTATTCTTGCTATAAAAATTAGCTATATTCAAAAAGTTAGGTTCAAATAAGGCTATAATTTTATTAAATTTCAGGATTATTACACAGCAAACAGAAGTGTTGCTAATACTAAGGGACCTTTTTATTAACCATGTAGTATTCATCTATTATAGGAGCACTTCTAATTTACAGTGTCAGAACCGATATACTCAGCCCCCCTACCAGTTCTTATCTGCCTTCTCTGTGTTATGGATATAAGCTGCTCTGTACAGATGCACAGTAAAGCACTATCAGCATGTACACAGCTGTGTGTAGCAAAGGTATTTTACAAATCCCCAAATCAAATAACACATAATGACGAATCACTTTATCTTGCAGCTCAGGAGGTACCATGAACTAGTTTGTTTAGTATGATGCAGAAAGCACATAAACAGCTCTGGTTTGGAAATAAATATGTTTTGAAGTATTGCTGTGCCCCTTTTACCCAAGATAGAAGTGAAGAAATGAAGATATATAGAAACATTTAAATATTTAAATTTCTATTTATATATCTAAACATACATACATACTCTTAATAAAAATTAAATAACTGAATCAGAAAAATGGGCTGTAAGATAATGAGTTCTGATGAGAAGCATGAAAYGAATGAGAAAAGAAATATACTGTCAACTTATTCACAAAGAGGCTAGACTGGAAACTCTAGATATTTCTGATTTTTTTTATCCATACATAACAGATACAGTGATATTGTTAGCAATAAGAATATTCATGATCCACMTCTGCAATAGGGGAAGAGCCACATTTTGTGATGGGACTGTCATGGTTCATGACTTTTGGAGGGAGTTACTATTTATATTGGTATCCAAAAATAGGAGTAGTTTAAAGAAGTACAAGGGAGGTTGCCTTGAGCAAAAGTACAGAATTAAATGGACYGAATGTTTATTTTCTTTATGAGCAAGAGGTAGAGAGTGGCACATGTGAAGAAGAGATACTTATTCCCAAAGTAAGAGGCATACAGAGAGCTTCACTTGGAAATTTGTAGTTCAGATCTCAGGATGGCATCTTACTAGAGTGTATAAATATCTGATAGGAGRGTGTAAAGAAGGCGAGGCTGGACTCTTCTCAGTGGTGCTCAGTGACAGGATGAGAGGCAATGGCACAAACTGAAGCACAGGAATTTCTATCTGAGCATCTGAAAACAYATTTTCACTGTAAGCGTGACTGAGCACTGGAACAGGTTGCTCAGAGAGGTTGCAGAGTCTTCATCTTTGGAGATTTTTGAACACAACTGGACACGGTCCTGGGTAACCTGCTCTAAGTGATCCCGCTTGAACAGGACCAGACGATCTCCATAGGTGCCTTCCAACCTCAACCACTCTGCGATTCTAAGAATTAACCTGGCAAATCTGAGGAAATATCTATATTCCTACATGAGAAAATATGAAGCCTTGCACCAGTGTCATGTGTCTTTTTTTCAAGATGGGGAGTGGTTTGTTTTTCAAGCAGTGACATGGCTATGGGAGAGGATGGAGGAAGAGGAAGGTAAGATAAAGCAGAAACATGATAATGTAAGCTGTATACATTATGTAGTAAAGACAGTATTAAATTTACTGGAAAAAATGTGAATATGTTTCTGYAGAGCAGAAGGCAGTTTTTAAATCACAGTCAGTAGAGCACGGACTACTGCAAGCAGCAGGCAATATCACACACTCTCTGCCTTTAATGCTCCATCTAGGAGCATAAATGGGAGGGGAAATCTGAGAAATCTCTCAGCCTAGCTAATCCATCCATGGCCAGTCAAGTGCTGACTGCACAGTTAAAGAAAGAAAATAATAGGTTGAATATCTGAAGTGAATAAGTGGATGTAAACATCTATCCAAAAGCTAAATTTCTCCATTTATTGCATAAGAATATCTTACCATTTTCTGCAGGTGTTTTTCACTGTTTCAGAAAAAAAACAAAACAAATAAATTTAAAAAATCCCCAAATCAAAAAAGCTGTATCTGAAAACAACAGAGACTAAAGTTCTCCCCTTCCTTATTCTTCTCATCATTCTTTTCAGTGGCTACCATTATCTTCACAGTAGCACATAATCTTCATGCAGGCATGGTTTTCTGCCTGTATCGAAGGACTTCATATTGTTTGCTTTTCCTCCTCAAAATGTGAAACTACTCATCACTTTCCTCATTCATATGCACCCCTGAGTTATGCTTATAGGCAGACAGAGGTCCTACCCACAGGGAAGAAAGAGCTGGGGTGAACCRATAGGGTGCAGCTCGCCTGCTGAGGAAGGCAGCAGCCCTGTAACGCTGGCTGAGGGACGTCAACAGCCTGCCTTATGCTCATGACTGCAGTGTACAGGTGCTACCAGCCAGCTGTGGCACTGTGGCAATGTCCTAACACTACATCCCATGAGCAGGACAGCTCAGCTGCCAGCAAACTTCTTGCTCACTACAATTAAAGGCTTTGTCACGGGGGACAGMGCAGCAGCACAGGATCATGCCACATATTGAGCCTAGAAGCAGGTTTCTTCTTAGATTTCAATAGTACTGTGCTCAAGCTTACAAACTGAAGTGTGAGCCAGCGCTGGTGGCTCCTTTCTGGATTATCGCCTCCTGAGCCAGCCAAGKAGCTTATGCACACAGTGGACGACTTACCCCTATAAATTCACCCTTAGTTTAATAAACATAGTGTCAAACGTTCACTAAAGCTCAGATTCTCCTGTTCTGCTTTTATTTGTGTGTGAATAATAAAGATTTCTTATCAATTTTGATAAAATCAGGAACTGAAATATTTTTCTTCGATCCCTGGAGCAGTGATCGATGCCCYACCTGGGGCCACCATACTCCTGCCCAAAGGAGAAGGTCCCTTCTGTCATCCTGCTTCTTGTCAATCACACTCGCTATAGCCTGTTGAAGTATTTGAGGAAGGACAACGGACACTATATACATGTAAAAACAGATCAACACTGTACTAGAAGGTAATGGAAATAAAACGGTCAGTCTATGTCTAATATACTAATATTCTTTGCTCTCATAAAGAACTGTATGCAGTACTATCCTAAAGTCAGACATTTTCTCCTCTTTTTACTGACATTATTTTCTCTTTTTTTTGACAAACAGAGAGGAAGCTATTATGGTACTAACCACACAGTGGTGCTAAATGGCATTAAGATCATTCGATTGGCAGAATGTAAGAAAATCAACTCTTTTTTAATAAATGTATATAGTACAAGATAGTAATAATAAATCTTATATTGGATCATAACTTGAAAGCAAATTAGCAACCAAAAAATAGATGATTTAAGATGTCTACCTTGTACAACTTTAGCTGGTCATGCCCATTTAGTATCAATAAAAACAGAGAACAGTCTTTTGTCTCTGCTGATTCACTTAGTGTGCTGGAAAGAACACCTTGGTTTGTGCAATTTTTGTTAGCAAATGTATCCTTCACCAAAAATAAATTTATTACAGAAACACTTCGTTTTTCTTAATTTTGATATAGAGTTGACATCATGCCTTTTGCATAACAACAGAAAAAGCATCTATGCAGAGATGCATTTTCCTCCTGCAAGAAGTTTTTCAGGAAAAATAAATGCAGGCTGTATAAATGGCAAGGATATGTCTGAAATGGCTCAGTGTTGACTCACCTCATAGCTTACAATATGCTGTAATACAAGAAGAAGTGCAAATTTGTTTTTAAAACACAGGACAATTTTTATTAAGGGTTTTGACTGATTATTACTTATAAATTCATACTTCTCTACTTATTCACAGACTCTGATTAAAGAACTACATACCTAAATGAAGTATTTGCATAATGTACCCTGAACGAATCAGTGTTTTGAACACCATGTAATATGAAATTTGACAGCTTGTTCTTTTTTCCTCCAAACTTTTTTCAGAAAATGCTTCTGTGCAGGCAAGAGAATAGCCCTACTGCAGATTTGCACAGTGTTGGTACTAAGTATTTTCACAGATGTCTATGGAACTATGAATATCCAGCACTTCTGAAAATCTGAAAACTACAATTCAAGAAAATATATATGTATTTTTGCAAGTGTACAGAATATGAAAGACAACTGAGTTCACAGTATCTTTAAAAATCCACATTTCTTTTGTTTAACTCTAGGATCTAGTAAGGAACTTAGGCTGATGGATGATTCCAAAATGTCTTAAAACACCTGAAGCATTCAAAGCTTAGTGAACAGTATTTTTCCCTGAGAAAAGTTTCACAAAGGGCAATGTGAAGGATCAGAGTATGTACAAAGGCATTCTTTGCTGGAGGACCTACATGTTGRGTTTATCTCCTGTACACAGCAGAGCTGGTGTTCCTTGACCTTCAAAGCCTGTCACTGTCCCCCAGGCGCTTTGTGATGAGGAAGATTAAGAYGGGATTAAGATTATTTTGTTTATTTTTCCCCATGTCCATATCATTTGTATTAGCCAACATCAACTGACATTAATTACAGGATCTTTTAGCTATTGCAAAAGCACTGTAACTTGACAGATACACCATACYTTATTGCTTCAAAAACTAAATAAATACAGCAAAATAGCATCAGCAGGTCTAAAGTGCTTGGATACAGAATTGGTTGTGTCCATTATTTTTTCAGAAAAAAGAAAGGTTCAGTTAGATAGTAAATCCCTCTCAAAAGTGACTGAGCATTTTCTCTGTGTTGGCTCTGTGATGGCTATATCAGGCAAATCTGAATTTAGATGGTCTTCACTGGTAACAGAAGTTATATGCATCCTGTACTCCATTTGACTTGTTGCCAATGTGAATATTTTTGCATATACAGTCTAATGTATATATGYTTGAGGGTAACTACATGGATCAATTCCATTGCTCTAGGTAAAAAACAAACTGCACAGCTGAAGACTAAGTGAGGAAGAATTGAATCCTATCAAATACCTACTCTTGACGCTGAGCATTAATTTTTCAATGGCTCCTACTCACTAACATTTCCAACTGGCAACACACACTGAGGGACATGCCCAACAGTTCCAAAGGCACTTATTTTTGAATCATCTGTCTAGAGGAAAATGGTGATCAGGACAATTTTTTAAAATGAAACAGTTCACCAATTTACACAAAGAGGAATCAGTACATTCAAATTTTTAGTCAAAAAATAAGGGTGTGTGTTAAGAGTTGAATTTACATCTCATTGGCAGATAATTTCAAATGGGTACCCAAGCTTCCATTTTATGTCACTAAAACTGGCAAAAGAGTAAGTGATGTGACACTGTCTGGCCTTTTAATGTGCCTATGGATAATTTACTATTTCCCAGCTCAAGAGTTTGAAGCCAGGAATTTGGTCATCAGAATGTATGGAAAGTAAATCTAGATCCACGGTCAGATYTGAGAGGAGATTTAAGCACCCACATTCTAAAGTTTATTGGAACTCAAATTTCTTATTTCCTAAAAGTTGTTTTATTACACACATCCAGAACTCCTTTGGATAGGGCTAAGTAGCTATGCATCCATCTCTGTTATGATACCAATCAGGATCTTGAAATTATTCCCAGACCTTTACAAAGTGTTTAGTTCCACAAACGTGCTTAGTTTACACAAAATTACACCTTTAACAGTTTACTGTCCATAATACACACATAACAACTCCAGCCTTTCAAAACTGTTTCAGCTTTGTCAATTTTTCAGCTTTATTTTTACTCAAGAAGTTGGCCACTGGTATATCTGTTAGCTGTGCTGAAGGCTTGGGTTCAGAAGACTTCTACTGGTTAAAATGAGAATGTTCCTATTTTGGATCTCCTACTGAGTATTTTGATCACACGATTCCAAAATAATGTTCATTCTTTCTACACTAGAAATTCATAAATTAAGTAATCTTGAGCTTGTTCTAGTCCATTACAACAGCATCAACAGTTGAGAAGCTCCCTTACATGAATATTTGTTAACCCATTAGTTGGGATATCCCAATAGCTGGGAAGCAGAARTAGAATGTATGAGTCTGCAACCATTTGATCCTGCTACACACTGAGTGAGGACTCTGTTCATCAATGTACTGGATGACAGCTTTATTATTAAAATAATCAAATATAAATTCAAAATAATCAAAATAAATTGCTAACAAGTTAAAATGAAATGCATCATCCAAAACATAAAATATTGCTCTTTTATTCCAAGCAAGCATTTTTCATGATGTTTTAGTATGAAAAATTCCAATATAAAAGAAATTATACTTTGTARCCAGAGCTAAGAATTACTCTTCCACAAGTAAAGCTGACATAATTTGTGAAAAGTCATACCTGATTGCATATCAAATAAAACAATACTTAATATTACATAATATTTAATTCTTCTAACTTTTCACCTGAACCACAGGTTCATACACCTGGCCTGTATTGCATACCTTTTTCAATTTGATGACTCCTTCCTGGGTGTTCTCATCTGTTGTGATTTCAAACAAGTTGCCTCCGTCTCCTGGAACGATGTTGTACTCAATTTCTGCATTTTTCCCAAAATCAGGATCCACAGCTCTGATCCTTCCAATAGCAGAACCAACGTGTGAGGATTCAGGTACTTTCAAATGGAAGATACCTGTGAGAAAGTGGTAGTAAACAGTAAACAAACTTGGGACTTATTGACATATAATATGGTATGTCTGATAAAAAGTAGAGAGCTTGTGCAAAAAAAAAAAGAACAAAAAAGTTGAAATCAACCTATTAAGATGATGAGTTCAAAACAACAGAGGATTAGAAAAAGATTTGCATGTTTTACCTACTGAACATACTAAATTCCCTTAGTTTCTAGAATTGGGCAAATGCAACTGTAAGGGCCTCATCATGTCTGTCTATCTGTCTACTTATCTATCTGTCTGTCTATCTATCTACATTTAATGTCACTTATACAGTTATTTTTTTTAAATTAAATTCTACTTGTAGATAGTACATGTCTATAAGCCCTTTCCTCCTTCTAACACAGTTCTAACACAGTTTCTTTTAATAGTTTTCAGTATCTGTATTTTTATTTTGTCTGAGAAATAGATCTATACATTTGACAGGATTTTCACCCATTAGTGTAATACCTGGTATTAAAATTTCATGCACAACTCCTTGTGAGGAGGGAAGAAATTGAGAAGTGCTGTTTATATATTAGCCACCAGAGGGTGCTCTTAATAAAAGTTTAGGGGCAAACATACATTCTAGTTTTGCACTTTTATTTTCAGTGTAATTACTATTAATTTTAATAGTAAAAAAAAAATGAAAACACAGAAGACCTCTATTTTTATTAGCATAACTATTGATACATGAGAACAAAATGGTTTCATTCATGGAAAAAGGTATATGGAAAAGATGCTAGACATTAAAATAGCTTAAAAAAAAATCAAAACCACTTTGAATCAACCTTGACTTTAAGAACATCAACAGCAGGCCTCAGATTATGACATCTTGCCTTAGCTYATTACATTGCTGCCTAAAAGGTTTGCCTTTCCTGTGTAGTTTCTTCTCCTGTAGGAGGCATATTAGGGGCACCTCTGAGATTTCCGCCCAGTAGCAGTTCAGTTGCACTTCAGAAAATCAGACTCTGAGAAGTTACATCTCATGTAACAGCAGGGTAGATGACTTTCACATCCAGCTGCTGAATTAAACAGCAGACACAGCTCCTTGTTGTTACCTCCTTACAGTGCRTGCTGTGTCAGCCTTTTCAGCTTCGTAATGTGTCCGTGAAAAGGAAAAATAACAGTCGTACTGCAAGATTAGGAGCAAATCTACTCTTCTCTGAGCTGGAAATACTATTTTGGACTATGATGCCTGCATAACTGTCTCTTTGAATGCCTCAGAAAAAAAAATCAGTTCTTCCTCCTTCCTCTTTCTGTCCATCAGTATGCAAAGTATATCTGAAGGTAAAACTTGTTTTATTTGTTTAAGAAAATCCATTTGTGCAAAATTCACTTGTGTCAGCATCCACACCTGGACATTATCATGTGTGTCTTTATAGTATTCATTGACTGAGCTGCCAAAGGTTGTGCAATTATCATTTCACTTTTTTTTTCCAAGGAAACATGCTAAGGGAAACTTTTCTTGTTGTTGTTGTTGTTGTTGTTCTTCGTTATTCTTCTCGTTTTAACAGCTGGAAAAGAATGCTATGAGGCAAATAATTATCAAGGCAGTGTCACCTCAGCTATTTTTTAGTAGTAGTCCAATGACTCTGACTAAAGAGTAAAAGCTTAAATTTTATACAGGACATAGAATCACAGATTGTGCTATTACCTAATGTCTCTTACAAATATGCTTATTAGTGGGTCTCTACTACACAAGTCATCCCCAAAAGGTATGGGAAAAAGGGGGGAGACGGCCACAAGGGCTTTTTGTGCACTTGAATCTCTCTATTATGTTTCCTCAGTGTAGTTCTAGCCCTAATGCCCAAGTCTCTGACAGACATTCATGTTGGATTACAGAGTTCATTCCCAGAGTGTTTGCTCTTTACAGCCAAATTTGGGTGAACATAAAATGTAAGAGCATATGATAATGGATTTTTCCTTCCTTGTTTAGCTGATACTGAAACTTTYCCCAGTTTGCTTAGTGAACTGATGAGTTCTCAGATTCATTAATATAAACATTTCTCTACAAAATATTGTACCTGGCTATAAACATGTCGGACTTAGACGAAGTCAAATAAACACCACATTGCTCTTTTCAGATTGTTTAGCCTCTGTCAGATATTTTCAATGACTTGGCATTTCATCATTTCCAGAAATTCAGTGGCAATAAATATGGGGTTATTCAGATTAATTTGAAACTCTGAAGTAATCGCCAACTCTGCCAGAGTCAGATCTTTGAAGATATAGTATGTAATTATGCTGCCATTATCCTCCTGTAACAGTACCTTCACAGCATGTGAAAGATCTTAATGGTGCTATTTTGACAACATACTTTCAGAATAAAATAAATGAAAACAAATAATGTATATTGTTGCCAACTCAGAARAAAAACCGACAGACTATAACATATAAAATGGTAACAGAATGATAGTTCTGCAGATTTTTTATTTTTCTAGAGGGCACTACTGTTGCTGTGGTCTTGCTGTGACTGTTTAGCATTATTCAATTTTTATTGTCTATTCTGCCTACATAGACTCCTACCTCCATTTACTGTAGAGCTATATTGAAACAGGCTTGAGTAATAGCCTATTACTCCCAAAGGTCCTGAAAAGCTTGTTCTCTGCAGCTTCTAGGAATTGTTGGAAAAGCAGCCTGGAYAAACATGCAACAACGAATTACATTGTTCAAACATTTTGGTTAAATTTTGCAGATTCTCTCATGTGATTTCTTTGCCCACAAATCTGTTCTTCTAGTTGCAAATAAATATTCTTCTAAATATTTTTGAAGTTTGGTGCTGGCTTTTGTAAAGGATTAGTGATATAGAATTTACCAAAGGAAAAGTCCGTTAGGTTCCTCAGACTGCACTGTGAATGTGAACTCTGCAGCTAGTCACCCTTCTGCTGACTTCAGCCATGTATGTTGCATGCATGTCTGAATATTTTTACATATAGGAAAGCTCATGACAATGAATATTGCCTAGTTAAGACTTGGTCAAGATGTCATACATTAAATCTTAAGAAAAAAGACATTAAAGGTGATTTTTAAGGCCAAAAGTAATGTGCCAGATGACAGATTTAACTTATGCAACAATTCACACTTAAATTTCACTGATGTTCAAACCAGATCCTAAAGCCAGAGAAAAGTCAGTGATTATTTAACTTAATACAGGCACTGAGGACATCCCCTCACAAAGCCTATKGCATGTCTTGTTTCTGTGACTCATGTTGAACTTCACAGGAGCTCCAGGCTGAGAAGTACCAACAAGGTTGATAAAAACAGATGAGTAATGATCCTGTTGAAGCCTCTATGCCGAAACAACTGATAGAGATTATTACTCAGGCTCCAAAGCATTCAGCAAACTGAGATGGAGGTAAGCTAACAACTAATATGCTCCACCTCYGAGTTTCTAAAACAAAAATAGCTTCAAAGAGCTCAAAGGGAAGAAACCCGAGATGAATAAGTGACAGGTAATCAGTGATATTGACTGAAATTCAGCACATATTTACAGTTCTTTTGACACGACTGGATTAGGTTCAGTTTTTAAGGCTCAGAAGTTCTTCTGTGGTTTGATTTTCACTTACAAAGGTTTTTTACTTCCCCACACCTACAGTTTATGGGAATGCTGGCATTTACCAAAAACGCTTTCAGTTCTGATGAGAATAACAAATGAAAACCATCAATACATCAGCAAAACAACCATTAAATAGTAATCCAGGTTAGCCTCTAAAGAGTTTGGCTAAATGCATAATGGCCATCAAACAAAAGCTATCAACAAAAAAAAAATTGCTTGGGTGCTTGTAAATTATCTTCTCCTGCTTTTTCTTTGTCTATATTTGTTTTAGATCTTTAAAATACAACTTCSAAAACATTGCATTGCATTGCAGTTAGTCATGATAACAAAGATATTATAGGCAATCAAAACCTCTAAATTATATTATTTAGGAAAAAAAAGTTGATTATATATTTTATGTAACATTATAAACCTTGYAAAGCTGAAGCTCAAAATCAAGCAAACAAGAAAGAAAATTGTTCCTCTAGTAACAAAAATGAACATAAATACTGCAGCTTGTCATCTTAACTTACCAACGGATGGCAGTTGCTTAACCGAAATGGCTTCAGCAGCGCCTGGTCAGGTTCTACAGGCACTGGTTTGTGCCTGTTTAAGAATAATCCAAAAAGAACCATTTATACTTACTTGTCTWAGTTTTAATAATGATGTAGTAGGCAAAATGAAGAATATAGTATATATAATCTGGTACCTGGTATAATTAACTTATTACAACAGCTACAAYCAATAATCAGTAACATCCGATGTATAGGCTTCTACCACTGGTAACATGAGACTCAGCAGAGCAGCCAGATGTCTTTGTGCCTCTCCTAGTCACACCTCTGTGCCATGTGGGGCCTGGGACCTTGTGTGGGGAAGAGAACGTCCATGCTTCACCACCACATGTTCTGATGCAGGGATGGAAGTTGACAGACAGGCATGACCTGACATGGGCAGGTAAAGCTTCAGTTACAGCAAGGCTTCTTCCAACCCTGAACCCACTGCTCTGAATTAGCATTTATGGCCTCATTAGATATAGTCCATCTGTTCTTAAAGATGACTGGCTTTTTGCTGCAGATTCCAAAGTCCTCMTTTGCCAAAACTTACATCTCTCTAGACCACAAAATTTTGAGCTCCACAGAGATCCTGGATGTTCAGGTGTCCCCAGTTCTTAAGGATAAAATGCACAGAGGCAAGAGCCCTTTTGAGTTTGACTCTGTTCAACTCTAYGCTAATCCACATGATAGAGCTTCTCTGAGCTGGTAGCCCCAGAACCAGAAGTCCCTATCAGTCCCTCAAGTAAGCTAGCAGACAGAGTTTTTGGAAGACCTCCTCTTTCTTTCCTTCTTGAAGAGGGGAAAAAAATGCAGCATATGTGTTATAATTTTTGTGTATGGAAATATTTCAGTTTGCTATTTTTTCACTGAAAAGCTGTCATCAGAAAACTTGGTACAAATACACATTCCCACTGCATGTCTGAGATTAATTCTGAGATTAAATCCACTGAGTGTAGTATCCTCCTAGTCAGAGCATCTACCCAATGGGAAATGCCAGTTTATTTTCTCAGTTGAGGATATTCTGACCCACAGCTTCTCTTTCCAAARAGAGTCAGGCACAGCAAAGACGACAGAGAATGCACCATTTAACGATAAAATGTAGAAATTATTCCAGAAGCAATTTTTGGAACAAAAACTGTGAGGAATGGTTATGTTAACACCTAGCCAGGAATGAGGCTTACTTTTGTTTCATAAATTGTAAAATTGTCTTTTGTATGGTAGAACAGTTTTAACAGGCGACAAAGAAAATGCTCACTTCTAGGACTTCCCTTATGTTTGTCATTAAGGCTTTCTCCTAAATGATTTAGTAGGCTTAGAAGACCAAACCAAGTTCTTGAGTGACGGCTTTAACCATTCCATTATCACTATATAAGAAAGAGACCACCRTAATCACTACTCTGTCAGTTGGTCTTGCTGAAAAGCAAGGTGGTGCCTGAAATGGTTATTTGTGCAAAGTCTAACTTTGTACAGATAACTGTGTGTTCTAAGATATGTYTCCTGGATACTAAAGACTTATATGGAAGAGCAGTTTTAGATGATCAGCTTCATGATGTATCATGACCAACGAAGAATCTTTCCCACTGGAAAGTGTTCTGCTAACAACCAGTCTATGTATGATAGAAAAATTATTATCAAACAAAAAAAAATTACAAAACCCAGACGGGATTATCATGTAATTATTATAGAATGAGAACTGTATTTTACTGGTTTTGGTACATTCTAGAAGCTTGAAGCAAATGCTTTTATATAAGTTAGGTATATAAAGAACCATAAAGATGGAGCATGCTTTACAGATAGACAAAAAGTTTCAGGAGAAAATATTTTTYCTTTTCAAAAAATCTCAGACAGCATGTAATTGGCATTTATCAGGTAGGCATATTGGTAATGTTCTGGTGATCATACTGTYACCATGAAATAAATTAATACGCTTATTGCCTCTATACAATCTAAATTGCATGATAGCTGAGAAATATTAACTTGATAAAAACTATATTGCCAGGGATGGGATGCCGAGTTTGTAACGCTCTGTTTAACATCTCTGTTTCTTAAATATCTTGTGGGAGATTTTTCATATTTTCTTTATTACTCTGGCACAAAATATAATAACATGATTTTATTACAATTCATTCACTGTTAAGAATGTGGTCAAACCATTTACTTTGGGATCTAAGCCAAGTGCTCTAAAACAATCTGCACTGGAAGGATCTCCCTCCCTTCACTAAGGAAATTAGGTCCCTATCTTTAGTCCTCTGAGTCACACCTAAGTTACATACCTAAAATCACCTAAACAAAACATGTTTCACATCTGTTTTACTCAAAAGACTGTCTATGAAACCTTGATTTGAGTATATCCATTGGGTACATTATTCTGTAAACACTTTTCACTGAAAAATACATTACTTTTCTTCACCGAGTTGGCACTGTTTGAAGTAGAAAATGAATTTTTTAGAAGTTATAAATGTAAAAACATCAAGTACAAGTGAATAATGGATTACTGGGTTTTTTTGTTTGTTTGTTTAAGTGTAGTTTATTGTATACAGTTTCTTTATAATACTTTTGTTTCCTAATATTGAAGTGTGATATTTCCTAATATTGAAGTGTGATTGAAGACTATCTATATCATACTTCAATATGATACAGCTGGCCTGATATTTGTACTCTCTTAGGCTTTATAGCAAATATAATCGACTTATCAAAGTGAGTCTTACAAATTAAATGTCTAAATTTGAGATCTGGATATAAATAATGCTCCATTTTCAATKAAATCTGTATGGTTGGTGTGCACTTAAAGATCCCTCTCTTTGACAGTGTTGGCTATCACATCTATAAAATGAACAAATTTGCTGCAGAAGCTACTGAGAACAAATACTTTTYATGAATTCAACAGAAAACAGGATTTCTCTAGAGAACTTTTGGCATTATATTTTTMTTTTTATGGCTTTCTTAATGTAAAAGCTCTACTAAATACATAGGTTGGAAGCTTCCTGTAGTCATCAGTTTTCATTTTGATACACAAATGGGAGACATTTTCAAATGTGCTGGGTATCTATCGCTCCTACTGTTGTCAGTAGGAACCTTTGGATTGGTGCAAGAACTTTTGAACATCGAGGCATCTCATTTAACACTTTTACAAGACGTAAGCACTCTTGAAAATCTGACTACAACTGTAGTTGTTAGGTATTTCTGAAAAGCACAAGCTTAAGCAGTTGTGGTTATAATTAGATAATTGCATGTAGTCTGTTTCACTTCATGGTGCACCATAGCCTCTAAATTTTCAGAAAAAAATCCAGAATACTYAGAAGCAGAACAGCTGTGTTGATTTCTTACTTGGACAGAAGGCCTCCAGGAAGAGGGCAGATGCTGCTAGGAATGATGTTAGTGATGCAGCAAGAAACACTATAGTCTCTGAGTCACTTTGCAAACAACTCTTAAGGTATTGCAAGGCAACCCCATGCTGTTAAATCTGTAGCCCTAGCTACTCTTCAGTATCAGAGAGCAAGCRGAGACTTGTAGTGCCTTTGAGCAGTGCCAAGGTTGCCATGGATAATTTCATTCATTCGATCTAAATACTCTCTGTGTTTTGAATGAATAATTTCTTCACTGCCCCCCACAGAAAACACACTGGGGCAAAATGAATGTCATGGTTTCTGCCAGAGGATGTTGAAGTTCTATGAAACATTTTTGTTTCTCCTGTCTTCTATGCAGAAGGCAGCACATGTAAAATATAATTGTTAATAATGATAATTTACGATGATAATAAAATATTTAAAAATAACTGACACATAAATTTTACTGTTAATGATCCAATACCATTTAAACCTGATGATGGAAGGAGAAATAAAATGGAATGGATAAGTGCAGACTAACAAGAGTATTTTATGATCAATAGATAATATTTAACTTTAACCACTATTGTCATCATTTGTATTTCTTGGACTATTGATTTTACGGAGCTGTCAGACTATTACATTTTACCTAATGACGAATTATCTAGATTTTGTTTGCTTATAGAATAATATCAAAACCAGGGATTTTWTTTTCTTTTTTTCTTTAGTTTACTTTCTCTGCTTTGTAGCTGAGGGCTCAGTCTCTCTGTTTAGTGCTTTAAAGAGGTTTTATTTCATTCAGCCAGTACTCTAAACAGTCCTCTAAGAATAGCCTTTGYTCATTGTGTAGTCTTGAAAAAGTTAAAAAAATCAGCAGCAATATGAGGGTGGCAGACATAGAATTTACTGAACATTTAATGTTCTTGAGAGTCTATGGTAACTGAATATTTCTACTCCCAGTTTAATTCTCCATTTTTTTTAATGTTATGCTTTAGTAGGTTTGGGGTCATTGTTCAGTTTTAATAGAATGTTTCACTCTTCAAGATGTTTTATGATCAAGATCATGCTACAACAACAACTACCATACTTAAAGAGCTTCCTAAGGAGCTTTTACCTAGACTACATCTGCTTTCTGGGTTGTATCTACTATTAGAGAAAGTGCTTGAGGAATTCTGATATGAAAAGGAGTACGAGAAAAATTTGTATAAATATAAGTGTAAACTTGAAGAGATGCTAAACTTTGTATAAACTCATCCTTCATGTTACACTCACAAGTAGTAACAGATACATCACTGTCAGATGCTGTGAATGAAGATGGGCTGCACGGCCTCAACAGTAAAACATAGGCTCAAAAACCTACATCTGTATAAGCAAATTTCAGGTACCCAGCTATATTCTGTGACACAAAAGCCAGCCAATATAGAACARCCTACTTCCACATTATTAAATTTCCCTACCTACACCAAAATAGGTCAGCTTCATGGAGAGTGAAAAGAGTTGGAACTACTCACTACTACACAGAGCAGTTCCTGATCTGTCCTAATTTTCCCATGTGTCTCAAATTTSTCTGAGAAAGCTTTATTTGATGTGGGCCAAAACTGTGCCAGGGATTGTTGTAACAGTTTAACAGTACTGATATATATAAGTATATGGTATGATATATATGTATGCTACATATGATACYAGTATACAGATATTGCATGATTTAAGTATCCCTGACACTCTATAGTAATACAGAAACAAGTAAAGAAAATAATGTTCTAGTCACCAGTTAGTCACAATAGTCATTGGTAGTCATCACTGCTCACAATATGCAACTGCAAGGAAAATATGTTTTGTGCTCTGGACTCAAGTATCCTTGGAAAAATGTAAGTAAATATACAAACACATTAGAAAAACTCATTGTAAAGAAATTCCCCCAAATCTTGCACTTCTTTCACAACTATAATACAAGGACTAATTTAGCAAAGTTTCTGAGACACATAATTGTTAGTTAGGTGCAGTATATGGTTACTAAATATTGCTTATAATAGAGTAGTCAAGGGTGGCAAATAAAATCGRGTCCTTGATGTATCAAATCCTGCTCAAGTACACAACAAGACCTATTCCATACACAGTGACCAAAAGCCCCAATCTGACAAATACTTGCATACATGCTTAATTTTACTACCACAGCTATTCTTACAAAACAAAGCAAGTCATACATAAGCTACGTAGGCAAAGAACAATTTTATAGCACAGCTGCTATAGTTCAAAAAAAAAAAATCAGGAAAGCTTTTCACTATGCAAATACTTCTTTAGTTCTTCACAACCAATGTCTTCCTCTAATTCCTGCATGACCACTGCCAAATACAATTTGTGAATACTAATTCAAGAACATACTGATTTGACTACTGTTTTGTTGGTGTCATCGACATTAAGTGACTCCCAGGTACTAAAATCCAAAATTATAATGACCTCTGCATTCCTGTCTCACATCACTCCTTGAAGTGGTTGATTAAAGATATGTGTTCACCTCAAAAAATGTAGTTTTAGTTTACTCAAAAATCACAGAGAAATGGATAAGTCATACTTACATAGTATTTTCTGATTGTATGTTAAAAGACTGAAGCTTGATTTACAAGACCTGTGAAGAAAAGGAGCTGGTGCTTTTTCCCTTTTTGTCTTATGGTATAGTAGTTAGAAAATTAACAAAAGATGGAGTAACCAGGATTCAAACTTCCCTCTCTTCCTGATTCAGAGCAAGCTTTGACTTGGTCTCCCACCTAATCACTGGCTGTAGGCTAGTCTGCAATGAATCTGTCTACCTGTCTTGTRTAAGTAGCTCCCATTTGGTATAAAATAAGTAATTAGCTGTCGGAACTGAATTAGCGCATCTTGTCTGCCAGGCAAATGCTTTAATCAATAGAAGATGGTCTCATTTTCATTCTGAGAGCCAAGGAATGTACAAGGGTTGTATACAAAGTGCAACTTTTAGCAAGAGCTTCTCAGAAAGCCATTCTTCCCTAGCTAAAACCCAGTGAGTAGAATAACTTCCCAGAAAGCTGGACCTTCCTGTCTCAAATTCTTAATTAGGCAAATAGGAGCTCTGAACCTTAATCTCTTGTAAGTTTTCTAGCAAATTGTCAAAGTACAGAGGAGTAAACCTGTCTTCTTATTTTGAATCACAAACTCTGTTTTTACTATTTTAATTTTTTAGGTTATTGAACAGAAAAAATAGCTAATCACATAGTCCTCTCTAGGGTTTCTCTAGATTTACTACAGGGAGTGAAAAGTGTTGCATTCTTCTGCAATTTAAGGCAGATGCCATATATCTCTCTCATAAACCKGTAGACTTGTATTTTAAAGAAGGAACTTTACACTCATCCAAATCAGTGGGTTAAATGTGAGTCTATGTGGAACAGAAAGCCTTTTACTGCTTTACTCTGCATGTGAACCCAAATTTCTAATGAAATCTGAGCAACACACATATAAAGCCACATGAATGGAATCTGCAACATTTAATTTACTGAGTGAACAAAACTGACATGGACAGGCTGGAGAGCTGGGCAGAGAGGAACCTCATGAGATTCAACAAGGGCAAGTGCAGGGTCCTGCACCTAGRGAGAAATAACCCTAGGCAYCAGGACAAGCTGGGGGCTGACCTKCTGGAGAGCAGCTCTGCAGAGAAGGACCTGGGAGTGCTGGTGGATGACAGGTTGTCCATGAGCCAGCAATGTGYCCTTGTGGCCAGGAAGGCCAATGGTCTCCTGGGGTGCATTAGGCAGAGTGTTGCCAGCAGGTGGAGGGAGGTGATCCTGCCCCTCTACTCAGCCCTGGGGAGGCCTCATCTCAAGTACTGTGTCCAGTTCTGGGCTCCCCAGGACAAGAGAGACATGGAGCTACTGGAGAGAGTCCAGCATAGGGCTACAAAGATGATGAGAGGGCTGGAGCACCTACCCTGTGAGGAACGGCTGTGAGAGCTGGGCCTCTTCAGCCTGGGGAAGAGAAGACTAAGGGGGGGGGATCTTATCAGTGTGTACAAGTACCTGAAGGGAGGGTGTCAAGGGGATGAGGACAAACTCTTTTCAGTGGTGCCAGGTGWCAGGACAAGAGGCAACAGGTGCAAACTGAAGCCCAGGAAGTTCTGCTTGACCGTGAGGGGGAATTTCTTCCCTGTGAGAGTGACAGAGCACTGGAGCAGRTTGCCCAGAGAGGTTGTGGAGTCTCCTTCTCTGGAGATCTTCAAGGCCCGCCTGGATGCAACCCTGTCACACATGCTCTAGGTGACCCTGCTTGAGCAGGGAGGTTGGACTAGATGATCTCCAGAGGTCCTTTCCAACCTCAACCATGCTGTGATTCTGTGACTTCCATTTATATATGCTTTTTACATACACTTTTTTACACAACTTTGCTAAATAGTGTGTGTACAATCTCTGTGGTATACCAGGCTTGCTACAGATAATTGAATATATAAGTATTTTGTAAGTATTTATATAAGAACATATAAGTATTATATAAATATATAATAATGATGAGAGTTTTCAGTCCATAGTCCATGTATGTATAGGCAGTTTATTCTGTGATCAGCATTTTTTTTTTTTTTCTTTCAAAATAGTTGTAGTTCTACAATTTTAATACTTGAAACTAAGACCTTTAAAATATAGTTCAAACCAATAAATAGCTGCTGAAAATTGATGTTATCTACAGGGTAATGATTTGCAACCTCTCTTCCTAATTTCAAAATTGCAAAAATTATCATCTAGACAATATATCACTCAAATAGCATGCAATAACTATATAACTGAAAGAAAACAGTTTAGCATTCTTTTATAAGGATTTTTTTTCTAGAAGTTAAATTACTAAAATTGCATTGATGAACAATATTTTTTCCAGTTTCTAAATTATCAGTTTTGTTTCCTGTTCTATATTTGCTTACTGTTCCCTTTGCTTTCCACTTTAAGACTGTTGTTTCCTCTGCCTTACTCTCTCCAGTTAATAAATTCTACTAAATACATCGCACCATCTACTCTTGAAATCCCAGTACAATTAGCTGCCAAGTTTCTAATACACTAACAGGCAGATGAAGTGCAGGTCTTAGGACCAGTCCTTCAACCTTGCATTATTTAAGATATCATTACCAGAAAGATGAATAGTTCCTTTTCTATTTCTAAGCATGTTAGCATTTTTGTTAGCCATCCTTTTTCTATGCGAGAAATCTTGATGGATTTCACTGGGAAACTTCTGCAAAGACTAATGATAGCAAAACTTTGCCCTTGTGATGGCTATTCGTAGCTCCAGAGCCTTCCAAACATTTTAAAATGTGGTCATCAAACAGCCCTGAGAGGATGTTTTCTGATCATCAGAGAGCTGTTATGTTAAGGCTAGTGATAGATAAAATTAATACTGGTAGATAAATTTAAGCTGTTGGATTTAATCCTTATTTCATTTTACTCATATTAAAAATATTTTTCAATCATTACCCTACAATAATGAATCCTCTAGGAAGCTGGAAATGATACTATAAAATACATCTTTAGCCAAATAGTTCTGTTCAATAAATAAATAAATAAATAAGGGGAATGTCATCACCTTAAAAATAAAACCAACCAATCTGACTTCATAAGACACTTGAGAATGGTCTTTTCTTTGCTAATATAATAATAAAAACTATATACACTTTAAAATTTAATGACAATTTTTCTGTATCAAGGCTTTATACTGTAAAAAATATATTTATGCCTCTTAAAATAAAAAAAAATCATAGTATCCCTTTGACTAAGATCATTCCTATGTGCCTTTATTGCTCTGCATGTAAGATTGTAATTCTCTAAATTTTTTTCACAGTCACTCTGTCATCAGTGAACAAAAGAAAGAGGCAGGAAAACTGAAGCACAATAAYCTTACAAAATACGAACCAACCACTTCACTTAATTGGTTTGATTCTATAATATATTATTTATACCAACTAATTATACCACTTTTGTCATTTAAATGCTGAAGTAAATCTAATCCATCCATCCTTTCCTGAAGTATATTTTAAGAGTTGGAAACAAGCCACAGCTGTCCTTGTGGCTAGCTCACAACTGTCTAACACTTGATGCATTAAGAGTTAGTCCATTAGCTTCCAGGAAGGATTTGCTGAACTGTCTTTTTACTTAACCGGTTATCATGTACACAAGTAGCTAAGAAAGAAAGGCCATTGGGTCCCTTCTGAACCAAAGTGGCATGCCAACAGGTAAACAGCTTTTATATGGTCTTCTCTGTTCAAAAGCAATGTTTTGTTATGCCAAATTTTCATTTAATTGCTTAAACATTGCTACCATTATAAAAAGGTACTTTTACTTCTTGCCTTTTTTTCTTTAAGAATCAAATTTTGCTATGAAACAGTTATTTTAATGTTTACAAACAAGTTCATCTTCAGTTTTGAAYCAGTAATTTGCATAGYAGTTCAGAAAAGCAGTGTCTTAATGGGTCACGCAAGACAGACATATATAATCCTTATGGAAATAYATTTCTACTAATAAAAAGTCATTGAAATACATTCTTCCTTCTAGTTATTATAAAAATATCAGTTTTCTGAAGCATCTCAGTTTTCTGAAATGTGGGCCAAGAGATACCTGCAGGTCAAACAACTCAATCAGAAATATGTGATATTTAGAGGCTTCCCCGTTGTTACAAAGGCATCTCCTCATTACTGAGAAATGTACGAGGTAGGAGTTCCCCAATGAATATGCTGAAAAGCAGAGGTGCTAAATAAAAAATTCTGTGTTCAGCAGGATAGTTGATGGCTTTCATCACTGTAATCTGATAYCCCACTCAAAACTGCCTGTCTCCTTAAAGGACCCTCGATGAGATGAAGGTGTTCCATACTAGAATTTTTTTGGAGAGCTTGTAATGCATTATTTATCATTGTAGTTTCTTCTAAGTATTAATAATATATACTCTCCTACTTCTGCTGTGAATTTATTTTTTTTTTCATCTTAACTGAGTTCAGAAAATAAGTTTAAACTTTATTCTATTATAATGGGTATCTTTTTATTCTATAAAATAATCTGGAGCATAGTATCTCTGGCATAAGCGCTTTGGGAAACTGTAGTCCTGACTATGTAACACATAAACATCTACCCAGCACTGGTTACTACTAATGGAATTTTATTCCCTTTTTTAAGTCTGCACTTGCTGGCTTTGTTGGCCACTGGTATGATGCTGGAGGCCTCAACCCAACTAAGAACAGGAAGGACTCTCTAGGTCTTGCCAGGTCTGAACTTGGGACCTACCTTGACCTGACTTTAAAGGTTTGTTTTTCACATAAACTAAAATTATATATAAATATCCTTTTAGCTATGGTGGTCAAACAAATGATCAATTCCATTCCCTAACAAGCAGTAATTCTGATTCATGGCACTGTTTACAAAAAGCAGACCCAAATGAAATAAAATTACAGTATTAGAAATAAAATTCATACTCAATTTTATTTTTTTCCTATTAATTATTTTTGCCAGTATCTGTAATTACCAAGATGACTTTATGAATTYTGGGCATGCTATGCACTATCTCACACACCACTTAATCATTTGGGACTGGCTGAGTAATTCCCCACTCATCAAGATTTTTGCTATCACCATCCTGATTAATCAGAAGTCCTTAGCTTACCACAATCTAACTATGTGCTTTGTAATATGTTCCAAAGAAAAGGGAATATTTCAGTTAACTGTCTGCCTTGATTAAGTACGTTGCAATAAACTGGCATATCCAAACTGACATTTTACCCTGTAAGCCATGCTAAATGTTTMTTTCTTCCAATATCAATATGCACCACAGATATTATTCCCTTCCCCTTTGTTGAGATCCACTGCTATAATTTGGCTTCTGTGACATTTGATATAATAAAAGAAAAAGGTTTTCAACACTCCTCCTGTGCAAAGCAGAGGACAAGCTTGGTCTCTTGGATTTTTTGCTCCCTCATAGCAATGATTGGACAAAAAAGTCTTAAAAAAAAAGTCATACATGAAATGAGATCTCAAGGCTATCTTCTTCAAAGAGGAAAATATATCCCATGATTTCTCTGTGTCAAGAATTTTTTCTGACATATGTGGGACTAGCATATTTTCYGTAACAGCCTGGTAGATGAAGGCATGCAATGAAATAGAAAATTACTAAAGCCCGTAAGAACAAAGGAAGTCAAATGTACAACTGAAAATCAGACACAGGGAAGAGCACTGGCACCAAAGAGCTTGCCAATGCACGGCATTTTTCAATTTCAGGAGGTTTTAAGATTTCTTCTTGTGCCTGTGATAACCTCCTAGCAGCAGGGATTCCAGCTGAGAGGAGCAGGCAGATTGCAATGGGGGGTGCTTTGAACATCGAGCATAAGGATAGTGGGAACGTTACTTCAAAGAGACCCTCCGTGAYGATTCCTTGTGGAGCAGAGGTGGAGTACCTCACAAGCATTTTGACAGGCTGTTAGAAAACACAGGAAAGAACCATGTGAGTTCTGACATAATAAGGTAAGACTGGACCGAGGTCTTGGAGGTAGAATTTATGCTTTTAGGTAAGAAACTGCAGATGAAGACAATCAGAGTAGCACAGTCCAAAATTGTCTCACTATGTGCAACTCTATGTACAAGATGTAGGGGCAAAGTTTTAATGCCTTGTTGAGAAAGAGGTTTAAGGAGCAGAGATTCAAATTACTGGTAACTAGGGACACTTGCTGAAGAAAGGATATCTGTACAAAAGCTGCAAAATTCCTTTTAGGCATAAGAAAACCCAGCTTCAGAAAGCTTAGAAAATTTCCTATGTGATTAGATTGAATCATCATTGTGATTCTAGCTGAAGAATTCAGGAAAATTTGCAGGTGCAGAAAAGTGCACACTTCAAAAAATACAACAGCACACAGTTCCAAGTAAACAATGCAGTCACCATAATTCTGCATTTTTCACTAAAGAATTTTACAAAAGACAATGGTAGTCAAGAAGGAAATGCAGAATAGGGAGATCAAACAGAAAAAATATAAATAAGATTCAGTAATGAGAAGAAAGAAAGCAGCAATACAATACCAGAAGTTTAGAAAAGGGAACTTGCATGGTCTGCTTTAATGCCCGATGTTAAACAAGGCTATCAACATAATAGGCATGTTAGAAATCTGATGAAAAGAACAAAGTCAGTGGGACARTCTAATATAAAAAAGCAAAATATACATGAAAGGCAAAGTAGGCCTTAGAAGTGGAGGAATAATGATATGTGTTAGAGGAAGCTCTTGGTCAAATCACTCAAAGAGAGCAGTGTTTACACTAGCTAGTCAAGAAAAGTTCTCTAGTTCACCCAAATTTTACAGCAACTATAATAAGTTTAGATTCAGTATCTGCGCAGGAGCAATAGAAGTCCAAATTACATGACAGTTGTATTCAGTTAAATTAAAMAATAGAAATAAATAAAATTGAGGAATATTATTATAAAGAATCTGAATGAGATAGCTGAGAGAGTTAAATCACTGCAGATAGTATGGATGCCATCTAGGGACACCATTCTGGAGGTGCAAAGCAAATGTTTGACACCTATGGAAAAGTAAGKCACTAAGAATAAACAACATGGCTATTAAAAGCAAGACTATATCTTTTAAAAACATTAAGTTGTGTCTGAGTGAAGACAWTAGAAAGAACTATAAAATCTGCCTTAATGGTAAAAGCATAGTAAGGAAGGCTAATAATGAATTTGGTATATAAGCTAGTAAGAAATGTCTTTTAACACATTTAGAGGTGAAAGTCTGAGAGGGAGTGTGTAAGACCAACCCATTAAGTTATAGAAGTGCTCAGAGAAAACATAATCACAGGTGTAAAGCTGAATACATTTTTTTCTTCATGTTCAGTGTAGAATAGCTTCAGAATTTTTCTACCCTGGATTCCTCCTTTGGGAGAGAGCTATGAGACAAGGTTAAATTAGCAACAGAAGCTGCTGTGGAAAGAATAGTCAAAACAATAACAAATCAATTGGACTAGATGGTATTCGCCCAAGAGCCTGAAGGATGAAATAACTGAACTGTTATGACGTGTAACGTTTTACATAAAACCACCTTGGCACATGAAGACTTGGAGGTGCTAATATAATATTAATTAAAAAATTTTTTTTTCAAAGGTTTTCAGGGAGTTCTGAGGAACTAAAGATGGATATACCTGACATGCACAAGACAAAATAGCAAGAGCAGAATTAGTGGATATATAAATAATATTAGATAATATTTGCATGGATAATATTGAAGAAAACTCAACACAGCTTTTCTAAATAAAAGTAATATTTTACATAACTTTCTGAATTCTTTGCAGGAGTCAACATTCATGTAGATACATAAGGATGAATTCAAAACAAATAAAAGGAAGCTGTTTGTTRTGCCATATATAATTAATCTCTGGAACTCACTAACATAGAATGTCACAGACTCTGAAATTTTACAAAGCAACTAGGCAACTTGCTGGAACAAAAATCCATTGAGGGTTATTGAATATCAATCAAAACACCATCTGAGYTAACAATTGTTAGAAACTGAGGAAATATTCTGGAGTATGTGTTATATGGATATATGCCTTATGTATATATTCTAGGTAACACTGTAGGAGATAAAAGGAGAAAAAAAGGCCAGGTGGATCTTTGTCTTAACACGGWCATTCTTACATTCCTGCAGAAATACAACATATTTTCATACTGAAGAAAAGAAGAATAAGAATTTACACATGAGAGAAAATTGCAAAGTGTCAGGTGGTTTGGTGCCTAAGGACCATTTATAATACAAAAAGCAGGATTACAATGCACATACAAGGAAAGATACACAAAGAAGTATAAAGCTGCCATACCTTTTCTATAAATTCATACAAAACGCAAATGTCATAATACGAATTTGCCTCATTAACAACTTTTAGCAGCTAATTGTTTTGCCATAGGTATCAAGGTTTATACTTGATCAGTGTCTACATTTCAAATATATGAAACATGCAGAATTTCAACAAATTTGAAGGAGTGCTGTAAATGACAATCCTTCTGCTAATCATACACAGACTACAAGACTCTTTAAATTAGCATATTTCTGAAAAGCCTCATTTAKACTAATTGATATAAAGTGATATAAATTGTCAGTGAATGATCACAGTTTTGAGTCTGTAAGTATTTTTCAGACAGATTTAATCTGCTTGGCCAAGACATGTAAAAGATTTACACCTGCTTATCATAACAGCAATGTTTAGCACAAGCCAGTTMTGTCTTTGGCACCCAGAAGTCTCAAGTTAGAACTATCCACCAGTTGAAAAGGATATCTGCTTTCCCGTGATAAACCATTATTTCCCAAATCATTTTAAAGTGTAAACGAAATGAACTCTCAGCCTGAGGCTGGCCCTGCAAAATGATGATGTATTTCCTTTTGAAAATTCAWAATTCTGAGTTGTAAATAGAGCTTTGGATTCTTAAAAAAAAAAAGTATATATTTTTTCATCGTATACATTTCTTCCTTGTAAAATCCAAATACTTATTTAAAGACTTTCTTGCATTAATACTTTAAATCATGCTTATTTGAAAATTAATGCATTTAGAATGCTACATACTCTTAGGGAATCGGGGTGGGTTGTCATTGACATCTGTGAGAGTAATGTTTACAGTGGTAGTACCAGCTAATCCTCCCAGCTGTCCTCCCATGTCCTTGGCTTGGATAAGAACTTGATATTGTTCTTTAACTTCTCTGTCCATATTTGGTAAAGCTGTTCTTATTACACCTAGGAGAAAAAATGGGAAAAAAGAAGGAAAAATAATTAAAGGRCCTATGATTGCTTACTATTATATTTTAATATGGATTTCCTGGACAGACTTCCTACAGAATTTATCAGAGAGTAGCTCAAATAGAAACACAAGTCAACCACTCAGGTTTTTCAAAACTGCTCTATGCTTATTTGCTATTCAACAATTCAGAAGGACTGCTACGTGTTTAGATCAGGACTTGAATCTTCTTCACGGAGCAYGGCAACAGTGCATTTGCACTAGGGATGTGAAAGGCAAGGTTATCGGTTTGCCACAAAAGGACCAAAGAAAGTCTGCTGTGCAGACTCAGACAAAGTCTGCACAAAGAGATGTTTGGTCACCATCAGTGTTTCGGAGACTTATCTTTATGTGTTTTGGATGAATCACTTGCCATCACAGTTAAGTTCCTCTCATTCTGTACTAAAAGGTGTTTATCAGAAGGTTCTCCCTTATTTGATGAAATTTGCTTGACATAGCACCTAGATATAGGTAAAAAGTTCAGGTATTTTCTTAAAATATTGTAATCAATATCCTAAAGCATGATTTGGATGGCTCTTAATTTTCAGTGACTTCARTCTAAATAGGTATTCCATAATCTCCCTCCTGATATGTTATGAAAGCATATAATTTGCAGAGAAAGGGAAGCAATACTGATCATTTGATTAGCTGATGAAGTAAAAAGCTACAAGATTTTGGGCACAGAAGCCTTTCTTTTAAAACCAAACATACAGAAAAAGATACATTACTTTGTCACAGTTTTGTATATTATATTGCAAAATGCTACAAATCCAGCAATAATTTTCAGAAAATGACTTAGTGCAAAACAGGCTCATGCAGGTAGCATATATAATTATAAAATAAACCAGTTGGAAAGACATTAGTTTCCCTTAGATTATTATTATTTTAGAACACATTATYTTTCAGGATTAACCTGTTTGGTTTTAAAAGTAGTCTTTTCCCCCTGGCATTATAATGGAGCCRAAATGATAATAAGCAAGTTTTAAGGCTCATTCTTATTTTTCTGGCAACTAACAGCTGGTATGTTAACAAGTAAGAATAGGAACCATTAGCTTACAGTACATGTTCAGAGTCTAGAAATAACTTTGACCTAAATTTTTCCATTTATAGAACTTATCAGACATTCCTATTAAATTGAGTTGTTTAACAGTAAGGTTTTTCCATTCTCTCCMCTTGTAACAATGATTATGATAATAACAATTAATAACAACTACTATTTTCTATCTCAGCATGGTATTTACTGTACTGAATAGATCTGGAATATGAATTATCAACTACTTGAAATAATTAAGAACATTTACATACAGCAACAGTATATTTTGAGTTTTTGAAAACAGTGTTGTTCAGTGTTTTGTTTGTTCTAGATGGAAATCTCGAATTTTTAAAACATCACAACTATAAATATTTAGGAACATGCAAGTTTATAAATTTGGACTAATATACCACAAAACGGTATCATGGCAACAGGAATCATAACAACAGTAGAATYATTAAGAATTTAAGTAGAAAGTGGTATTAATGAAAAAAATCTTTTTGCAAATAGGATGAATATTACTAAGTCTCATCTTAAAGCTCTTAATCCATATTTTCGGATTGTGGAGAGTATGCATTCCACAGTATTTTACAACATTCTTGGCAGGCTTATTCTAAGAATCGAAGAGCTATGAGAATGAATTTCCCTTGTTACACTAGCAAAAGATAATATAGAAGACTAAAATAATAATAACAAAAAAAATTTAAAAAAATGAACAAACAAAAAACCCATTGACCTGGTCAGATAGCAYGTGGTAAGCATGAGACGTAGTTCATTTGATTCTTGTATAACAGTTTTTAGTTACTATTGAGTGGTTTTCTCAGTTAAAAATATTCCTAATGGTCCCCAGAAAATGAAGAATTAGCTATATCAGTCTAGCAGTGAAGTGCTCAATCAACCACTGTTTTTCCCATTTGGAAGTATAAAGGTATTCCATATTTTTTCTCTAAGAAATCTCTGTCTCCAGTAAAAAAAAAAAAAAAAAAAAAAAAAAAATCAATGAGAATAATTTTCCTGTCTAGCAGCTCATAGGCAATTTTCCCTTCACTATTTGCTCTATTTCAAAAGCATAGATGAAAACTGCTATTTCTACCAAAACCATCAGTTCATATGGATGAGACAAAGATGATTTAAAGTTATCTAA
Organism: Rhea americana; assembly: GCF_003343005.1. Lineage (NCBI taxonomy): Eukaryota > Metazoa > Chordata > Aves > Rheiformes > Rheidae > Rhea > Rhea americana. The sequence goes on from NW_028186668.1 coordinate 1,667,804, forward strand.
CCACAGCAAAAGATAAAAATAAAATGGTGATAAAAATCCCTGGGAAAAAAAAGGACTGCAAACTTCAGTAATCCAACTCCAACTTCACAAAGAATATCTAAACTTTGAACTTGAAGTCTTACTGTAATGTACAGGTCTTACGTGCATGTAACACTGTTCTGAATGTTATTAAACTCCCTTATTGGAAGGTTTTACAATAAAAATTGTTTGACCCAGAACTGAAAAACGTTGACTTTTTTTCTTTGCAAAAAAACATCGCTATCTAATGTGATGGGAAATATGACCTCAGTAAGGGTGCTGAAAACTGAAAATAGTAAATGTGGGACTAGGGTTTGAAAATACACGCTGCAAAGTTGTTGGACGATAACGAATTTAACAGGAAATGATCTGTTTACATRGAAGAAAAAATCCAGGTTCTGTGAACAACCTCATGAATAAATATTAATGTTAATAACCCTATTGAAACTAGTTTGGATTTCAAGACTATAACTGAGGTGAGAATTTGGACCATAATGATTTAGTGTAAGGAAAAACCRGAGAACTTAGACATCTAGCCTTAAAAGAGAATACTGACCTCATAGGCACAGCAGAAGATTGCATGTAAAGAGGTTTATCAAAAGGACACTTTAGTAACAAAACAGAAATTATAGAGGAAAGATAAAGTAGGTTATCCTTCTGTGGAGTAGTAATGTATGTTAAAGAAACCTCAAAGTAAAACCAGGAGTGYAATCTCATAGCATCAACAAGTAAACCCCAACTATAAAATTCCCTCCTGGAGAAGAGAAATGCAGTGGTAAGTATGTATGGACAGTCACCTGACCATCACTKACTTCAACATGCTGGGGTGATCAGAGAGGATTCTAGAGAAGGAAATGCAAAAGTAATAACAGTGAGAGACTTCAATTAGTTCTACATACTTTGGGCAAATGTCACATCAGACAGAGGCACAGACTAAACAACAACTGCTTCAAGGAGCACCTGCCTAAGGAAACCCTGGGAGGAGAGGCAATCATTGATTTGTTAGACTTGGTAGSACTAAAGCCTGATTCAATATGTATCAGCCCAACAGCAGCTCTCCACCATGGACTGTAAAACACTTTGTGGTCCTGCGAGCACAACAGGAGTTAACTGTTCYGCTCCCACATAGCTGGGCTTACATTCAGTGGAGGACTGCAAAAAATCAGGAGGTCAATAAAAAGGAAAGCTAAGGGGTAGCCGTGGCATTCAAACCCATAAAAGTTAGAGACTGTTCAAGCATACTAGATTCAGGTCAAATTAAACGTTTATCATCTGTCAAGAACGACTTGACAAAGGATTATGTGTAAAGTCATAYGCAGGCCAAACATGGTCATAACTTCACATTTAAAATTATAGCCTGTGATTTGATCATTATCMCTTTGAAATGAGAGTCTGAGGTTATAGTAGAAATTTCCATAAATATAGCAGCTGATGTGTGAGAATAGCTCAAAAGTACACAGAATGCTTAGAACTGTTAAGAAAGGAATAAAGAACCCAAGGGATATCATTAGGCCACTGTATATATGGTGTGATATGTGATATTATATATATCATTATAGAAGATGCCTGCATCTTGAGTACTGTGTGCAATTCCTGGTCCTTCCACATTGAAAAGGTTATAATATAGCTGTGAAAGGTCCTGAGAGGGAGGAGAAAGATGATCAGTATTATGGAGTAGCTTCTGTTTAATGAACTCTTCAATCTGGAAAAGAGACAACTAAGGGAAAATACCACATTTTTCAGTAAAGCCATGGMAAATGTCAAAATAATAAATAGGAATTAATTGTTTACTGTCTCTTCTACTATAGAAAATAAGAGGTATGAAATGAAGCTAACAGGTATCAGGTTCCAAAGAAGTAAAAGGAGGTGGTTCTTCACAGAAGACAAACTTTCACTGAGGAATTTGTAGTCACTGGATGTGCAGATACTGAAGACCTGCACAAATGAACCCTACTGAGGAGTGATCAAGTTAYGGAGGAAAAATCCTTTCAGAGCTACTGGTTACATGGACATTGTTAATGACTCAAGAACTTCCTAAGTCACAAGCTGCTGGTGATTGGGAGAGTATTCACAGGATACATCACTAAATGCTTGCCATCTCCTTTTATTCTTCCCTAAAATTGAGCAGATGATCACTTTTGGAAATAGGATACAGTGGAGGATGGACCTTTGGTCTGACACAGTATAGATGTTCTTAAGTTCTTTAAAAATTACAAAGCAATGTTTCAAATTGTAAATAGAACATGAGAGGTAACAAAAAGTCAATAACCACAACCTGAACAAATGCTTGTCCATCTGCCAGAAGTTCGGAGTTTGGTATGTCATTTTGCTTCAGAAAGGCCATCTTCTCTCCTCCAAGTGTCAAAAACACTTGAGACAAGTGTATGGCAAAGGTAATATTTCATAATTCAGACACTTTGCAGTAAAAAGCTACTGTATCATCTCCTCAGTTTTTACTTACTGTAAAAACAAGGAAGTTTTTACAGTAAGTTATTAAACAGCTTCCTAATTATTATTCAGAAATTGTCATGTTAGAGCCACAGCTAACTCATCTTCTGACTTCTCTAATGCAAGACAGGTTACAGCACATTATCACTGCTCATAGTTGCAYTATTCTTTATGCTTTTTCTGGTGTAGGATTTTAAGTTTATGCTAGGCTAGCTGTTTCATGACTCTTCCTTTAAAGCTGTGTCCCTTCTTTTACCACCAAGCTCTACCTGAGTAACTCATTTAAGGTATCAATAGAAAGACATGGAAACACAGGGTTTATATCATGTTCCRGGGCCTGCAGGGTGCAAGCTATCTGCTCACATCCACTCACTATTCACTACTGAGTAATAAATGAGAGCATGTGACTTTATGGGATAACAGCAATTCAAATTGCAACAGAGAAAAATGTTCTTCCTGAGATATTAGCAACTATTAATTTTTTCTTGGATAACTCATACTAGAACAAAAGTTGTGCTTTCAGTAAAGGTTTTTTCTTGCTATTGAGTTCCTTTTCATTCCTCACAAGTTGAAATTAAAGAAAAAACAAAACAAAACAAAACAAAAAACAGTATAAAGGTAAAGATTTTTTCTCCCAGGCACTTAAAGAATTCACAATACAGTTTTAAAAGTAAAGTTGCTGACTGTAAATTACAATACGATCTCCTGGTAAATGGAGCACGTGACAGAGCAATGTGCTCTTTGGTACACGAACAGCCTTATGTGGCTCTCACCTCCAAATTATCAATTGATCAGGGAGAAAGGCTCTTTTAACACAAAATTCAGCATTAAAGTACAGTTTCACTAGGAGGAAAAAAATGTATTTGTTGCAAAGGTCATATGARCAGCTATCCTTGTAACACATTGAGGATGATGCAATATGTGGCATTCACATGTAGATTCTTGATTCCTTTACTGAATTATTAAATAGAGAAAYGAGAATGACATTTAAAAATATAGGACAAGATATCTAATTAACTAGCCTCCCAAAATCCCAAGTACTTCAATCTCTTTAAGCATATTTTTCTTTTCTGCTCACACATCCAGTAACSCCAGACAAACATACTATGCCGCAGGAAAAGAGGAGGGCAGGATATGATTAGCTGTTCCATGGTCCCAGATTAGCTCAATATAGCAAAAGTCATTGCCAGAGAATTTCTAACTCTAAGTTCAGCAAGTAAAAGTACTGCGAAAAAAGAATGAAGGCCTGAGATACAAAATGAAACCATCAGGGATAGAAACAGAATGCAGGTAACACTTAAAGCTTTAGCTATAAAGAAATGGTAAAGCATAAAGAAAAAAGCTTCTTTTGTATATACATACTTTCGATATTCCAGGACTGATGGAAGGAGGGTAAAGGTTTTTTATTTTTATATCATGAAATCATGAATGATCATGATTCATTCAAAAAACAGTTAATAACTGAAACAGCATTATGTACAGTTACCCTACTAGCTTTTGGACATATCAGCGTAGTCCATATATATTCATGGATRTTGTCCATATATATTGAAATCCAAAGTTTAAATCTTCCAGGATTGCTGATAAACTCTTTACCTGTCTTCGGATCAATGGAGAAATACGGCTGCCCCTGAAGAATGCTGTAAACCACTCTAGCACTGTTTCCATAGGTGGGATCATCAGCATCTGTAGCCTTTACTTGAAGCACATATGCACCTGCAAAGAAATATAGATAATCAAATTTTCAATTAGGGATATATCAGACATCTTAGTCCTGTTGATGATGGATTCTGCTGTCACTCTTGTTTCTCTGGAAACAAGGTGAAAATAACGTAGTTTCCAGGTCCACATTAGTATTCATGTAGGTAACAACCGAAGCAAAATGGGAAGGAAAGGAGAGTAAGCCCACCATCTGAAGACATTTATAAACAAGTTATGCACACATTGCTCACAAAAACTTTTTATCCAACACATATAAAATTGAGGCCTGGGAAAACTCAGTACTATATTTTGAAAAAGGGATATGCCTCACAATCTTGTGAAAAAGTAGGTGTACCTGCAGTTGTGCACACAGACAGTTAGTTGTGCAAGTTTTCCCYGAAATGAGTGTTTGGTCAAGCAACTTCAGAATCTGCCAGCAGACAAGCCTCTAAATACCTTTAAAAACACGCTGTAGGCTCTCCTAAAGGCAAGCTCCTCAGTCAAGAAATGCAGAATGGGACAGGATATTTTGTTCAATAAGTTGTATTTGATATCCAGACTCGAGTCTTGCTCCCTACAGCTTAGTAGGAAACAAAAGTACTGTGGATGCAGAACCTCTGCTTAATGCTCTATTTTCAGCCATGCTTATGGACAATACTCAGTGGAATAGTTTGCTTTATATTCTGACTTACAAGAGATTCATCTGATGGAACAAACAAAGCACATACAAAGTCATAAAATTCACTGTAAATAGAAATTGTCCTGCAGAACTTTCCTGTCTTTCCCATTGGTTGCTAAGTAGTCTATTTGCACTTCCGCACTGCTCCATAATGGAAATATTATTCAAATCATTTGCACAATCTCCAGCAAACAAGTAGGCAGATATCTAGGCTTACCTTTCATCTTTGAAGTATTAATGTTTTCTCACTATCCTGTGTTTGCCACACCGATTTAGAGTGAGTGAGTGGGGAGAGAGACAACATGACAAACAAAATAAAGGGTTTTAGGATATGGTTTACATTTGGAGATCAACTGACACTCTTTCAGGAATATCCATGGAATTCTGCAAGTTACTTATATGTAACAAAAATTGGAAAGTTTTAAAGAATGTTTATAGCCTAAAATTAACTGTGAGGGGCTTGCTAAAAGTTTATTTCTGAGAGTGCCTCACTGAAAGATCCTCGATGTAAAAGATCCTACCACTTAGAGAGAAAGGTAACACATAGCAAGGGTAACTCTTAGAAGAAATTTGTGTTTAGTTCTCCTCTACATCTCTCCATATGAGAATCATCAGCAGTGCCCAAAGGTTTGGAATCAACTAGAATTAACTGTAATTAACTGATTTTGCAAGGCTGCTCCTACAGAGAGAAAGGAGAACAGAGAAAGAAAGAGAAACAGAGAAAGAAACAATATTCTAAGCAATATTCTTGTTAACTCCTGAAGAAGACACATAAATAGGTGCTATTTGACTAACAACCAATAAAGCCAATAGGCTGGTCATGTTTTTAAGCTGAGGGCAAGTTTAATTAAAGTCAACTTCTAAACCAAAGGAAAGATTAGCAATGAATAAATAAGTAAAATAATATCGTAGATATCAACTGGATTCAGGCAATCAAAAGCCTGAGGTTGCTCTCTTGATTTTCTGGATGTGAAGGGTAAGGAATGATACATTTCAGAGGCCTTAAAGATGTTAGCAAAGATCAAAGTCCAAATTCAGTACAATAGTCATGGAAGCAATGGATACGCAAATATTTATACCCAAATTTCTGTACATAACACATATCTCTAATTGACTATGCACTAAATAGTTCAGACAAGCACAGCTGGAGAAACACATTTTCTCACTGGAAGGGCAGAGAGAAGCTATATAATACCTATAAAACATCCAATGGCTTCCAGCTTCTGCCATCCATAAGGAGGATCTAGCTAATAGGATCTCTCAGTCTCAGCCCTATCCTCTGCTTCAAAACCTCAGAGAGCCGTAAAGAGTTGTCCTCCAGTGAGCAGATGGAGAAAGAAATGGTAGCTCTTGATTTTATTCCACTTTTTCCTCAAAAATTGAAAGTACACTGCTTGTGCTGCCCTTGGACTCTTACTGTTGTGGAAGGAAAAGTAAGATGACCCTTTCTGAACAATTCTAATGACAAAATATATCATGGGAGTTCATTCACTGTAAAGGCAGTGCAACCTCCCTCTCTCGCATACACACAATTGTCTTCCTTTATTGGTACAATTTCTTCCTAGCTTTTCAGCATAAAAAATACGGTCTACTTTTTCCTTTGAAAAGAAATGCTACTTTTTGGCGTATGTAACAAATTTCTTTCCTCCCTGCCAAACTGCTAATTCTTTCACTAGATCCTCACTGTAGGCTGGGGTGTTTTGCTCTGCTCGCAAGCGGTGGATCAAATAATCAGATTCCTAAATGCTGAACCAGACCTGGGTGACTGAGTGCTCTGGCCAACAAGCATGCTGCTTCAGGACTGATTTCAGACAACAGTGTGTCCTTTGGCCAGGAAGGGCAGTCCCATCACACACTCCCGAGTCTCCTCTTGGGCCAGGCCCGGTATTTCTGATGGCACGGAAGGGAACAATATTCAGGGTAAAAAAAAAAAAAAAAAAAAAAAGAGAGAAGGTTAGGCAGTGGAGAAAACTGCATGTTACACTGCCAATATTTTCGCATTACTTTGTGGATTTTGGGATTTATATTCTAAGAACACAGAACATCAATTCATATCCATAGACTTTTTTCAAAAAAGGAAAATTCTTAAGCCTAATGTTGTACTGATTCTGAGATTTAAAATCAACACTAGCTAATACTGTGCAGTTGAAYTGACTAAAAATGAATCATAAATGTGATCTGATTTTAAGAAAGTTATTTAAGAATAACTTATATAAGAATAATTTGTGGCTCTTAAGTACTTAAGCTGTTAGCAACACCAAATTTCTAGTCATTTCACTTACAACATTACACCTATATTTATCTTTATCTGAGCTTTAGTTTTAATCCTTAGAAACTCAGTTCAGGGAAGAATAATTACAGCGTACTTTGAGAAGGACTATCAGATGTGCTAGCTTGCTATGCAAGGTCATATTCAGAAGACAGACTTAGCTCTGGTAAAGTTTATGTGAAAAATGCTGTAGCCTCTTCTCAGATGAAATTTATATAGACCTTAACAATTTTTTTGCCTTAGTATGAGCTGAGTGATTTATTATTTTATTTGTAGAATTATAGAGAAATACTGACTCATTTATTTACTATTTACTCTACTAAATCAATACCTAGAATGAATCTGATTTTGACTCCCTATAGTTAAATGGCATTTTGTTAACGCTATTATGAAAGAAACTAAGAAATAAAAGGTCTGCATTTAATAGAATTAAAAAATATATTTCTCTCATTATGCCAACTTTTCTGGGATCATTGAGTTCTCTTCAAATCTGTCACACAAGTCACAACAAAAAGCCTTTCAAGTCATACATGATGAAAAGGATACAGCAGCACGAAACTACCCACTAGCATAAAGGGAATTCATAAATATAATTCTGCCAGGTGGAAAAAAAAAAAAAAAAGAAGAAGAAGAAGAAGAAAAAATTTGCAGCTGATTTAAGATTGAATGTATGTATCAGTAACACTTCAAAATAAGAGAAATTATGATGTATAGTAAGCTCATACAAATCAAGAACCACTCACTCAGTAAATTCAGTTGTTTCTTTTACATTCAAACAGGTTTCAGTAAGAAATACTAAATTAAGATCACCAAAAAACCTTAAGTTTTCTTGTCACGTTGCAAGCATTAATGTATATTTTAGATGTTAACATTCAAAATGTTAAATGTGTTCACAGAGGGATTTCTAATTGACAACACTGATATTTTTTTMGTAAAATTAATCCATACAATATCTCAGCAGACTGAAATAACAGGTATTAATAGTAAGAATGCTAATCTATTTTTTCTTATTCAAAGCCACAGGGGCTGGGACTGGATTTTGGAGTTCATCTCCTGTTCCATGTTTTGTCTCCTAAGCCCTGGCAGCARCAGCTTATAACCAATACACATCCTTTCCACAAAGCAGCAACCAGCTGCCACTCCTTTCCAATGTTTCCAATGTTTCCAACATTTMTTTAATATTACCCGTATTTCAGCACCAACAGCAGTGTCCTCCACAACCAAAATTATTTTACAAGACAATGATGTATTGAAGGAGCAGGAGTCAAAATGWGTGCTTCAATGGAAATACCAATGGTGGAGGTCATTTTTCCTGTCATTGGACTTTCTCAGTGCAGGCATTTACAGTCACATCGGATCAGCATTCCTGTGCAGTCAGTGGGTGGACACAGGGTGCCTGGCAGCATGATTTGTGGCCAGAGATGCGAAGGCAGCCATATTCAACACCGCCACCAAATCCATCTTTATTTCTAACATCTCATGCAACAATATGACTTTCCAAGGTGAAGAAAGCAAACTGTATCTACCAGCATGCCTGAAGATTCAGCAGCTGACCTAAGTGCCTAAATATTCTTGTATATMCTGATTCTAAATTATCTAAAAATATCACTTTAGATATTTTTATGTATACGCTCCAGGTGATTCAACCTTATATAGAATAAAGAAGAATTGGTCATTTATAAACTAAGTTTTATAAGGTGAATATTCAAAGTTTTATTTTAGTCTGGTAAGTAGTTTGCCCAAAATACAAAAACTAATCTGTTTCACAGTGACAGCAATTTCACTTGTATTAATTCATCTGCCAGATCTTCTACAACAAACAGATAATATGCAAAGCTTATATTTTTATGAGAGGTCAAGTATTTTTTTATATGGTTCCAGTTATTCACCATCTTATATCTAATTTTACAAACAGTTTTTTTGAAACTGGCTTCTCTTCCCTTCAGTATTATCAAGGACAGTCTATTTTATCTAATAGGATTCTATGTTATTGCAAAGCATAAAGCCAATATATTTTTAAAACTAGACCCTGCTACTTAATTGTATTTTCCAGACAATAATACAGGGCATGATAGCTGCAAATCTTTAATGCACAAAGGTAGGGAGAGAGGATCACATTTATTACAGCCTGTGACATTTTAATTAAAATATGTATCTATATTATTACATGAAATAATCAAATGACCAAAACAAACACAGTATTTCTACTATTCAGAAATACCTTCAATGATAGTCAACATTTTAAAAGACTTACATTTTTAATATTTGATATGCAATCAACAAATATTTCAGAGACTACAAAGTATAGAAGAATAGAATGATATACCTAAGTAATTATTTATTTATGTTCTAGAAAGAAAAGAAGGATAATGAAATATTATCAAGCATTCACATGGCTCAAGGAAATGGTACAGAATCTTAATGAAGATCATATTTTCTTTTAAATAACACAGATAATATTAAGGATTAATGTTGCAAATAGTTGTTTTAATCACAGAAATCATACTGACTTGGATTTTGAAGTCCAAAGGCATTGCATAAATAATTGTGAATAGACTACAGATAGTAACTTTTGTTCTTTTCGGCATTTTGTCATCACCAAAATCTACTGGGATATCTTGCTGGCTCCAATGACAGCATAGGCTAGTACAAAGATGCATAAAAGTAAAGATGAGAGTATATACTACCTACAAGTTTGCTAAATTTGTTTTTCTAATGTTTTGGAATTCTAGACCAGAGGACTGTCCTAGTACGCTAAATTTCTCTCTCAAACTTGTTTCTTTAAATCAGCACTCAAATGTACAAGTTCTATTAGACTTCTCATTTTCTTACAATGATGCACATTTTTGGATGCTTCATTCTTAATGCTCCAGTTTCTTAAGATTTCTTAATTTTTTTATATATTAAATTCATTGAAGTGAATAGTAAGACCAAGAATTCACAACACTCAACTGGGACTAGGTAAATTGGTCATTTCACTAAAGTTAAAAATGAGAGGCTACAAGGATAGGAGAATATGACAACAGACAATTATCTAGATACATGGTCCCTGCAAAAATAGTATATAGGCAATAGAATTGCAAAGATAAAGAAAAAACAGGGGCCTATATGTCAAATCTTTTCTTATTAAGACCAACTTTCTCTAGGCCTACAATCCCATAAAGTTACTGATAGATACCAACATTTAATTGTTCAGTTCATTAATTTCCACAGAAAGTAAAGGGGACATGCTCTGAGGTTTCGGAGAGGCAAGAGGAAGCAATGCGATGGAAGCAATGAGGTTTGGGGATAATTGAGTTATGAGAGGGAAGAGATACTTTAAGCGACAATAGGATTTCATAGCATTGTGATTGGTTTTCAGGGGCTCTGGGTGGAGCCCCTCTCCACTTACCCTTGACTCCCGGGGTCTGTATCCCAGTATCCTGTAGATACCAGGAAGTATCACTGGTGCCCATATGGATGAGCAGAAAGAGTTTATAGTCCACGGGCTGGGTAAGCCTTTGAAGTCTCTACCCAACAACCTGAATATTGAGCCTATCAAACAGAAAACCTCCCAAGACATCAAATAAGGTTGGCAGATGTTTACACCCTCCTGCAAGAGAGAGTCTCTGATAATTATCCCTCTTTCATTCTCGCAGCTAGCTCTGACAGGAGGTCATCTTCCATATATGTTTCCAGAGCACTGTACCTGTTCTGTAACTGCAGAACCAGAAGTGGAGAAAGCCTTTGTTTCATTGCTGGAAGTGGTAAGTTTCCAGCCTTCTCCATCCTAGCTCCTCTGAGGTTAATCTGTTGTTCCTCCTCCTTCCTGTCCATGCAGAGATCAGTTTCTTAGTTCTGCAGGATCTCTAAAAGGACCCTGCTGATCTTCCGTTCATCCTCCCCGATAGTGTGCACTATGCTCACCTCCTTGTACAGCTCTTTCACCTACAACTCAGTGCCTCAACAAGAGCACACAAACAGACAAGCCACTGCTACCCCATGCCCCAATCCTCAGGGAGAGGCACTGATATGCCCTCCAGCCAGAGATGTAGACAGCAGCAGCATCCCTCAGGAGACTTGCCTGAGTCTGAGGTGCTAAGGAAGATGATGGAGCCAGAGACTGGATGCAGAGCAAAGGTCTCRGGATTCTCTGTACCTTGCTGCGACAACCTCTGCAACTCTTGTTAGCTGCCTCTGCTGCACTTTGAAAACTCTGCTCTTGCCTTCCAGCTATAAAGCTGTTTCCCGAGCAGGTGCTGAATCCTCCCTGATCCAGCAGTCAGTTGCAGACAAGAGGCATAGGCAATCCCTTAGCAGGGAACAGCCACCAATGCTGGCTGGTAGAGCCAACAGAAATAAAAGCYTTCAGAAAGCTGCAGAAGCTAGACCTCATTTGACAAGCAGCAGCAAGCCACCAGCATTTACCAAAAGATGATCTCAGAAGGAAAAGTTCCCTGGAGAAGATGCTTGGAAATTGCCATGAAAGCTGCTGCAATGGAGCTCAGGGAGTTGCTGCTCCCCTTTTCCTGTGCCTCTGCAATAGGCAGTATTTGCCAAATTATTCCTTCCTAGAAATCAAAAAAGTCATCTTTTCTCTGATATAACTTGCCTTTCTATACTCTCATCTTAGCAGAAGTAATCACTGTTCTCATTTTCCTTCCCTGCTGCAGCCATGTCTGCAGTCATCAAGCTAACAGAAGAGGAAAAAGCCCAGTGCTGGGCTCTGCTCCAACACATTGATGGAAGATTAGAAATGAGTACAGCTGAGGAGCTGAGAGCACCCTGAGGAGTTGGGCTCCATGCTTGTCCTACCATTAGAAAATCTAGCCTCCTGAGAGGGTGGAGACTGGTCCCCCGATGCCATCTTGCTGGCAAGAGGCATCAATGGACTATAAATGCAGGGACTGGAGTGGTACCAGATTCTCCATCAGCTTAGGAAGAAGCAGGCAGTCTGCCATGCCCTTAAACAGTTACCTATCTGGACTTCATCTTGACTCCGTTTTTCTCAGCTGGGTCCAGACTTGCATTTGGGACCCTACCTGTAGGCCATTCAATGATTTTACTGGCTTTTGCTAGTAATTAGTAAGTATGAGATATCATAGGTAAAAAGAGTCACTTTGATAGAATTTACCTTTTGTAATGGGCTCCGTGTCTACAAGTAACYGTACTTCTCATCTCCTAGGACCTATTTCTGTTACCCACAATGAGCAAATTTAACTCTCAAAGTAGCTGCAGCTACTCGGGTGAGTGAAAATGGAGTAGCTCCTTTGCCATAAGCTATCTACGTATAYGCATTTTTTGCAAACTTGTTTTGTTGCAGAGTTAGAGGAGCTGTCATGCCTTACTGTACAACCTCCCCTCTAACACATGTATGCTTTCGTGTTTTTGTCATTCTGCTGAGGGATGTTTGTGCTTAGTACCTTTGAAAAAAAAACAGACAACAGACAATTGTGCAAACATTTTGTATACAGGCAGCAGGAAAGAGAGGAGGGGTATACGTGCCAGAATAGAAACTCAATGCTTTGCGAAATAGTCTCCTTGAAGAATTCCCAAAATAACAATCTACCAAGCTGTACAATGTCCATCCTCTTTTTAGAATTCAAGTAAAAATCTAATCATCAACCAGTTTTCTTGTGTTTGCTTCTTTTTAGAAAAAAAAATGAAAAGTGAATTTATGACTCACTGCAGCACCACATTGCAATTCAGATCAGGAGATCCCCTGTCTCAATAAATATTCCCCTGACCTGTCACTTGCAGTTTTAGCAGAGCTCCAGTACCAGGAGAGCATGTGCATCTGTAAAGCAAGATGCTGACACTGCCCTTTTGGGGCTTATCTTTTATAGAAAAAATTATCAATAATATGTTCTGAAGATATACTCCTGAAGCTGACTGCTGCATAGGTAATGTGAGGAAGGCATATTTTACCTGGAGAGGCCAGTTTCTGGTTTTTGTATTCATGGCTGTGCAGCCCTGATAATAACACAAGCTTGCTGGCTCCATCAATATCTTGAATACTAGATAAAATCAGGGAAGCACACTTTTCTCCTGTTTTGCATTCCAGACACCACACCGAATACATATATTTTTTCTCTCAGCTGTCAGAAGCAGCCATGTCCACAAGAGCAATACTGCCATTCCCTGTTGTAATTGATGAAGAATGGCAGAGTCTTGCTAATACCTCTGTGGTGCTTTTAGCTAAAAGCAGCTGTTGCAACTCTCAACGTTTAGTGCATGACCAAACCCATTTCTAATATCTCTAGAATAATATTATTTAATTTACAGTGAATACAATCCAGGGAGTATGGAGGCTGGCAAGGAGGCCAGTCTTTGTTAAACTGAACCACATGCATCCTCTGATTTCATCTGGAAAACAGTGTTTTAAGCTTTTAAGCGTTTTTTTTTTTTTTTTTTTTTTTTGTGGCAAATTGGAAGACCTGCTATTGTGAAGAAGAAAGATTTTTTGTTTCTTCTTCTTTATACTATAGATACTTTATACAACAAAACTAGGGATTTATAAAGAGTCAACATATTTTATTCCCCACAATATTTTTCTTTCTTACATCATTTCTTACAAATTAATTAACAGGCTGCTTTCTCCTAGCCATTCCTGACTCCCTCATAGATTATGTGAGTAAACAGGGGAAACTACAGCGGTGAGTTTTTTTAGATAATTATTTAGCTTGGAAATCACTAAAGCAATTATTTTCTTTTCCTTTTTTTCCCTACCCTCATCTGTTGGGGTCAGCTAGAGCTAAGCCACTAAGGGCAGACAATCTGGCTAAGCTAATAATGACTCTGTTAGCACTGCATATTTATTTAATTTATTTATTTTTATTAATTTAGGCTATTTATATATTTATAAAGACATCCAGTCGCTTACACAGTCCCAAGGTTGTGATAATGTTTACAGAGGTTGCACTTTTGAAGAAAAAAAGGAGCTAAAAATAGCAGCTAATAAATAGGCAGCTATACCCAATATGCACATAAAGAAATAGCTTGGAAAAGTAGCTGCTGGAAATCATGCAGTAAGAGAACAGCACAAGACTTAATTAGCAAATACTAAGTTTAATATCCCTCCACTTGAGAAATACATTTCTTGAGAGTAATTTTTTTCCTTCTAAGTATGTAGATTGTTTTCCTCTCACTGACATGACAGAAGTTAGAAGTTCCTTGCACATATACAAAATTTAGAGAACAGAAAATTTAACTTTGACTTTTGATCATTTTGACAAGAATGATCATTAAGTGATAACTTTTTAGGTCATGATTCAACAAGGACTTGGCCTGTACTGCAAAATTTTTCCTTCATGTTTGGAGAAGAAGGAAAAAAAAAAAAAGAAAAGAAAAAAAACAGCCTGTAGTCATGGCAGCTGACTGAAAAAAAAAACCTACTGTAGATACCACTCTCTGATAGTGCAGAGAGGTGGCATTACCTGTATCACATGAAAAATAAAGCCTTTTTGATATCAAATGCTATGTTTGAACCAGAGGATTTTGCCAACAGAACTAGATGAGTTTAGATGTGCCCTAGGAAGCAAATATTTTCTTCAGTGGGATTATGAAATAACAGATACCAGCCATACCCTAGTGCACTGACTTCTTAAGAGTCTAATTTCTAATTAGACTAATAGCACAGACAAATAATAAAAAAAAAGTAGTTCATTTATTAATCTGAAACTTTAAGTTGTTTCAGTGTGATCAACATATTTTCAGATGGAAATATTCAAAAAAACAAGGCTGATTATTATGTTCAGTTTCAGTGAAGACAGTGATATACTGGAACTGATGCTTAGCTTTTGAATGCTAGTGCAACTTGATGGTTGTACTGATGTTTAGCTGCACAGCACTGGTTATTATCAGCTGCATGCCTTTCAACAACATGCCATCATTCCAGTGCCAGAAGAAAGAGTATCAGGAAAAGGAGAATTTTTAAGCAATCCAAGAACCATCATGCATTTTTTTTTTCTTGAGTAACAGTTCCCTGGAGTTTTCAAAGGTGTAGCAAAGGTCTTGAAACAGTGACCAAATATATATATATATATATATATATATATATATATATATATATATATTGCATGGAGCATTCAAGAGAAAGCATTATCATTATTTTACTTTCTTTAAGTAAGTTTTTCATGAGCAGGACTTTCACATATCAGTTCTTCAAATGTCAAATGATTTATTCAGAATGCAGTAATGAGATAACTTCAGCTTTACACAGGATAGAAGAACAAACTAGTGTGAAATAAATGTCATTCATTTTGAATGGCAGTTAAAAGGACTTTGATTCGATTACCAATAGATGCTAGGGCTGTATGTAGAGGCCATTTTGTTTCATCTATTTCTACCAGATGTTGGACATGGTTAGAAATATGTTCATTTAACATTCACTCAGGCATGCTTACATAAATAAAGCACTAGAATTGAGTGAAAATCATCAATTTTGAATGACAGGAAGGAGTCTGGGCAAAGATGTTTGAATGGTTTCATACTTTTAGATCAAGTTTTCAAAATCAAATTTCACACTATTCTCAAGACATCTCAGGAAAAAGATATTTGGAGAGGATGATGACTGAGCACTCATTAACCTTGTTTTGCCCACATCAAGTCTCTGTTTGAAAGCTGTATTCATCATCCTCAGATTATTATCCTGGAGACGGTAGTTTAATATTCAGGAGGAGGAAGCTCATCTATAGATTTATTTCTAATTGTTGATTAACAAATGAACTGATACTCATCTCTTGAAATTTATTTGGCAAATTCTTTTACCATTTCATTCCTTTTGTAGCATAAAGTATTGAACACCTCCATCAAATATAAAAATATTCCAGCCAATAACAAATACTAAGATAACGGTACACCTGCTTCTTGGTATTTGGATGGCTCAGGGACCGACAGCAATCTCATTTTCAGTTTTTACTGGCACAAGCCTTATGTGGCTCTGGAAGCCGTGAAGCTACTTCAGAACACAAGTTGATGAAATATACCCCCCACTAATGATTGTCTGCCAAAATGGCTCTAAGTGAAACCGGTAGGAAAGGACCATCAATGAAACAACCCAGAGATGGCTGATTATCCTACTTACCCATGTCTCTGTGAAGCATACATAGAGCTCTAGCTAAACCTTAAAACTTCTCTCTATTGATAAACGCTTAAAGAGGGGAAGATGGCAAACCAAGACAAAAATTGTCCACATAATTAGGGCTCTCATTTGATCTGAAACATGGCTCTCATTTGATCTGAAACATAGGAACTTTGCTTCTGTCAAAAACACCCATTTCTGTCTTTCAATTTTGCATATCCTTCCCCCTTTCAATCTTCTCCATGTTTAATATTAACACATTAATTAAGATATTAAGCCCCATTTTACATGGACATGCCTACACAAACAAGTATCTCTGGGACAGTGATTCCAGACCTTCTCATACTCCTGTTATTTCCTACTTTTTTTTACGAGTCTTTAGCCAAGTATCTCATGAACAATGCAGTATGGTCTTCCAAGTGTCAAATATGTTGAATTTTTTCCTTTAGATTTTTATGAAAATACCTTTGGATTTTTTTTCCTACATAAAATTTACAAACTTTCTAAGGGAAAATTTGAGTAAGATAAAAACAAGATAACACGCAAAAATAACCTCTGAAAGTAACACTGATTTGTACACAATCTAGAATGCAATATGATATTCTGTAAAAGGTGCTGATTTTCCTTTAAATTAATCAGAATATTGCTTTGAAGGCTCTCTTGCTACTTCAAGATCAAAGCACTGAATGCTCCATAGACTTTTACTTGCATTAAAATTTAAAATGTCACCTGATCCATTCAGTGCCTTAATTCACCATTTGTATGGTGTTCTGCATAGCCTCCTACATCAGCCTCCAGCTACACTAACCTTCAGCAGTAAAAGGGGACAGTAAACCTACAGATCAATGATACTGAATGGTAGAGGTCTGACTTAAAAGGCTTCAGGACTTGGAATTGCATGGATGTCATCAAATCCCACAGAAGGTTTCCCTCATGCAAACTCATTTGCAAGAGCAAATAAAAGGGTAAAAGAGGAACTGCTACCCTAATTCTGATCAGTCAGGGTTGGCCTCTGTTACAAACATTGGTCAGTACTTCAGGAAAAAAAGCTAATATTTGAAAACACATTAGATAATATGACGCCGTATAGGTTCTGTTGTAATCCTAAACAGAGAGATTTATATCCTGAAACACAGGAGGTCATACCCTTTTGAAACCTTTTTTTTCTTTCAGTATAATAGGGAGGGAAATAGAGGTTTTCTGRTGTATGAGCAGAAATAGCACTGGACAGGCTATGCTGGCTCTTGTCCTCATCTGTGCTTTCCATTCCTTTCTCAGAAATCCCATTCTTGATGCAGTAGTGACTCAGCCACTCATGAAGATACAAACTGRTGTTAATTTTATAGTTCCTTAATACTACAGGCTGCAGATTTTCGGCAGCGTAGTGGATGCTGCACAATCAGCTGAATCATGCTTGCAACAGAAGCTCTTGAGAGAGAGTGKGGCAAACTGGCTGGCAACAGGAACAGTATGGTAATTCAGAATAAAAATGACCATTCTTCAAACAAAGGCTTAATGCTAGCGGTAAGTATAGGACTGTGTAYGTCTAGAAAAAGGACTGCAGAGTCACCATCTTTGGAATTTTTTGGAGCCTTCAGTGCTTGGATCTTGCATCCTTTTTCAGAACAGTTTAGACAAATATTTATAACAAATATGTGGTCGATTCTCAAGGAAATGTTTTAAGTAACTATGAGATCCCTTCTGATCTTGACTTTGTGATTCTATGCACTATGTGAATAGCAGTTCCCCCCTCAGAATGTTAATAAGTTCTTGTCCTTGTGGCTAAGATGGAAGCACACCTGAGCTCACATTTTTACTTGGTTCAAGAGTGCACTTGTGAAGCAAAACTTCCAACTGCCCCCCCACTTACCATGCTAACTTCACYATAATAAGTGAAGCATTCTTTAAATCTGCAAACTGGATTCTCTGGGGGCAAAGCAAAGCTGGAAGATGTGCTATAGGCACTTGATGCAATCCAGCTGTTAATAAGTAAGTATTCAGTCCAGAGGACCAGGCTGGAGCTTATTTGAAACCCTRAAAATAGGTGTAACTTGGAGGTCAAATCCTTAGCACTCACTCTCTGTTTCACCATAGAAATCTGTTTCTATTGTGCCATACTAATGGCTAGCATGATATAGGTAGCACTCTGTACAGCATCAAGAAATAATGCAGGATATTTTTGSAGGGTTTTCAAAGTACTGGACAAAAAACATCTTCCTCTACTGAAAAAAAGACTATTGCTCTAAAATCTCTATTTTTAAAAAAATATATTGTTTTCATTAGCATATCCTAATTATTGTTGCTGAAATTTTACTATTTAACTTCAGGCACTTGAGATTTCAATCTCAGTGCTCTAAAAGTTAATGTACCTGCCTACCCCAAAATACACAGTGTTCCTTTATCAATTAAATTTTTATTCATCATGCATCTAAAGATGAGCGCCTGAAACCTCATGAGATAGTATTGTATTATYGACCAAGTGGACTGTGACTGCAAAACTTCCAAACTTAGTTATGYCAGATCTGGTGACTAGTTGGCCAGCAGCCCCAGGGATATTGCGGCTGGTACAAGAAAGGCTGTGTTCACATAAGTGCTGTTCTTCCTTATGTATTAATGGTAAACCAGAAGCCCAGACCTCCACTCTCAAAATTACTTTCTTTTAGGTAAGATTGTTTTCATAGCTAGCTTAAAAGTGTGCATCTTCTGGCAAAATATAATTATGTTCCTATCTTTCCTCTGGTTAGGAAYATTTCCATACTTTCAGCTGATGTTATTCTGTACTACCCACTATAAAACCCTCTTTGGAAAGRGCTAGGCCCTGTTCCTCCTAAAATTAGCAACACAAACTCCCACTGCCTTGAATAGTTAAGTGCATTTTGATATTGCAGTTGTCTTGAAATTCCCAGTCATCTAGATCTAACATTCACTTTCCACTATTTCACAAACCAGGTGTCTGTTATCATGTTAATACTTAATCAGAGAAATAGGAATAAAATTCAAATTTTCAAATTTGATATTGTGAGCTATAGATTGATTTTGATCAGGCTTCCTGGTAGAGATATTGACTTAAAACTCTGCCTGGACGATTCTCTAAATATTCTCATACTCATCTCATTAACTAGKCAGACAATACATTGGTTATCTAAAATGCACGCTCAACCTGGAACCCTTGCAAGATAAAAAATTGTCACCTGTGACAGATGCATCTCATTACTGATGTATGTAAGAAATTCTCCAGTTCCACAATATTTTGGTCCCTTTTGCAAAGTGATATGCCTCTGACAACCAATATTATATAAAAAAAAATAAAAATCAGCTTACATTCTGAAGCCCTGGCAAAAAATTTATGTGCGTGCGTTTTACAGGAAACATTGCTCTAACTTACTAGATTGCTTGAAAATTTTTAGCACTTTCAAAAACACAGTGCTCAGTGTTCTGTTGCTAAATTCAATTGAAACTGTCTGAGGCTACCATCAAAAGTTAGAAATTTAACATAACCTATAAGTCTAATAAAGATATGAGAGTAGATAAAAAAATCACTCAACTCCTTTAATAAAGTATTATTTGTGCCCTAAATCTAAACACTCTTGACATCTATCTCTTCCCCAAGAGCCACAATTACACTTGTYAACTTAACTGATCCCTGAAATGAGATCCAAATTATTCAACAGTATGATAAAATTAACAAAAAGCCTCAGGCATAAGGCAGYAATTGTTTTCTAGCATTCAATTTTGTTTTGTTAACTCCTAGAGACCGATGGCAAATGCGATCATTCTGAATATTGCATAGGATGATACCACAGCTGAACTGAACAATCCTTTATTCCTGCAGCAGAACAACTTTGCTCTTTTCTTCACAACTGGAGGCTGCTTTTGGTGAGRAAGGCATGTGCATGGGCAGGGTTATGTGTGCAGCTGCAGCAATAGATGCTGTAACTTCCAAAAGCTAGATGCAGTAAGGTCTCCATTTTCCTCTCTAAGTTATTGTGGCTTCTGGTCATAGCAAAAGTTACTGTCCTTTAATAGCAAAACTGAAAACAAAACAATAAAAATGCTGAATCTTCCATACCAAATTTTTTCTCACAGTAGTACTGTGTCCCAGCTGACTGCAGGCCTCTTCTTCAGCTACAGAGGTATAAACATATATACATATATGTCTGTGTGTGTGTGTGTGTGTGTGTGTGTATGCACATACATATATGATATCATATATATAAAATATATGTTATAAATGTGTAATATAACATACACACACACATACATACATACATATGTAAAATATAACCCTTTTGCAACGTCCAGAAGTATAAAACTTAGGCCAACGTATTCCCATTCACATCGGCTGCAGTCAGAGAGCCGGAAAACGCACAGCAGTGTTTCCCTCCAAATTCAGCAGCTCTCGTCAATACTCTCACATTTACTTGCTACATTCACTTAATCTGCTCTTTTTCTCCCTACCACATGCCACCTCTGTTCTTCTGCAGCCAACCCTCTTTTTCCCTCTTGCCTCTTCTGCTTCTGAGACTTCTACTCTTGATCTTTGCCCAAGCCCTGCTCAGTAAAATATCCCAGAAGCAGCTGCTGTTTGCCCTTCTCTGCTCTCTACAAAAGACAAAACCAAACCAGAGAGCTGTCCTTTCCAAGCAAGTAATGCTTCTGGAAGCTGACATTCAGCTTCTCTGCCATTTTTCATCTTTTGACTCTAACCAGACTTCTTCTCTTATTTCTATTCTCTCTTAATTTAATTTTAAGGTACTATTTGAAATAACTCTTTAGACATGCTTTATTTTTTWAAAATCAATTATGGGAAGAATAAAAGTGTGATTATGTTTTCTAGAAATGTATTACATTCCAAATGATTGACATTGGAGTCATTGGAAAACAAGTTTTCCATGGCCCCATGGCATTCATTGCCAACAACAGATTTCATGTCAAGAGGCTGGTAAAAATACATGTTTAACATAACTATCTAAACAATATGGAATTTTAATAAGAAGTCTAAGCAGTGTCAGGCCACTTCTAATTGTCTGAATTTTAATGTGCTCATTTGAATTTCTCTGTGGGACTCTATGCTCCTTTTATCATCAAAAGCAAAAAAGGAAATTAATACTAATTCATCTGAACTGCAGCTAGTTGTGGAGAAATGTATAGGAAGATGTTGGAGAAAACAGGCCCAATCACTTCTTTCTTATGGCAGCTAAATATGCATTGTAGAACACAGTCTGGTTTTCTTGAAATTCAGTATGCATGTTAAGGTTGCGTTGAATGAGGGAATAAACTCTTTGGCCAGTCTGTGAAAATGTTTAATTAATTTTTCTTTGTCATTTTCAATATGTTTCTATTACATGCTTGGGACTACGGGGGTTCCCAGTAGTGACTGAATTGTACATCTGCAAATTGCTGTTCTCAAGTGAAGAAACACTGAAAATTCATAAGCACGCATCATTTGTTGGTTGTGGTCACAAAAACAAAAATCCTACTTGGGCTGTGCTTACTCTTTTACATTACCTAGAATATAATTTGTTTCTTTAGGATAAGCAAAACCTTTTGGAAAACTCTCTGGATTTTTTTTTTCTCTACAGTGTAATGCAGACGCTATAAAAATTTTTCATAAAGTCGTGGTTCCCAAACATTTTTTCTCACGGCCCACCATGCAATAGCAAGGCATCATATAAAGTGCGTGTGGGTTAGGCAGAAATAAGCCCTGGGAGTATATCCAGTTCATCCAGTTATTTGATTAGCTACAGGAGTGTAATGCAGGGGTGCAAGTAAGACGGACAGAAGACACCAGACTATGCTGGACGAGGACTGCTTTGAACATGGTGACATGTGGAAGCAGCAGGGAAGTAGCAGGGAAGCTACTGAMTGATTACCTGAGACTTGTATACATCACCGATAATCTATCAAATTCATTTAGCAATGACTGACATCATACTTGAAAAGCAAACATTAGTACTGCAGAAGGCCTGAAGTCAACAGAATTATGTTGTAATAAAAGAGTAAATAAAAGCACTTATATCACCTCCCACAACTTTATATACTATTTTGATTTCTTGTGCTCTATCATTGCATTCATAACACTTTATTCCTTTACCAGAAACTCACAGTTCTGAACAGATAGTTCAGTTAGGTAAACATTTAATAAGCTGTTGTAGGTTTTGAATTATTTTGTTTGTTCTCTTAAATATTGACATGGCATTTAACGTGCAAGGAATAATGATATGGCTCAACTCTGATAACTATAACAATTACATTGTTATACACTATTACTTTTTTTATCTTATTGTTTGTTAGAGCTTCTTACAAAATATTCTGTTTTATGGTAAAGACATAGCCTCTAAATTATGATTATAATGTCTGTTAGAAATTTTCTGAAGACAAGATCCACTAGATACTTCCATTTTCCTAACAGGATACAGAATTTGGTTGCTGAAAGCTCTCAAATTCTTATTCCTTGATTTTGTTTAATAATCGCTATCTGCTTGTTTGCCATTTTATCTGTCTCCTATGCATTTATAAATGCTACATTGACTTTTATGTAGAGATCTAAACACGTCAGAGCATCTGTTTCTTAAGGAATGGAAGAGAGGACCCAGCATGATGTTCAGTAGCAGAGTTGTCTGCTATCGTTGTTTTTGCATACCTTCCTACCTATTATTGATTGAGGAAAAATTCCCTCATTGTGATATGAAATCTGTGTGTAATCAAAGGAGAAAAATAGTAAAACAGAAAACAAAACCCTGCAACTCAGGATGTTTTTCCTCAGGATCTCTACGTTTGTCATTTACCTAATTTCTGGAAATATCTTATCATTGAGTAATACATTTCTAAAATTTTTCAAATATTGATTTTATATTTGACACCAGCTTGAGCTGCATCTTGCCATTCCATAAAAAAATTACACATCTTCTGATTTATTTTAAATGATCACATTAAATAAGTTATACTTCTCAGATGAATAGATTCATTTCGCACCAATCATTGTTTTCAGACTTTTAAGACTGAAACAGCAAATACAAGGTTTGATTCCCATTTTATCAAGAACCTGCTCATAACATATGTTCATGTAAGTTCAAGTACTATGCATGTGTTATGCTGGTTGTTCTTTTGAAAACAACAGAAAATTGCATAGGGTCCTATAGCTTTTCCTGCCCTTGGCTTAATGAAAGGCGGTGGTTATTTCTTGCTTTAGACTTAAGGTGGCATTTTTTGGGCAGTGGCTCTTCATCCCCAGAAATAACTCCCAAGACGTGCCTGCCCCAGGCCCCGCRCTCACCCTGCTGCCCTCACCGCTCCCAGCCCCAGCAGCATGAGCAAACCGAGGTATGCTGAGCTGGTGGACAGCAGCTTGAGGCACACAAGGAACGACGCATATAGGYGGGCACGAACACCAACTTACAGGCAACGCACTGACTCGGCAGCTTGGTGCTGATGCTCACAGCTCTCCGATGTGGCAATGAGCCAGYGCGGGGCTGAAAGGCAGCTCTATCAGTGCTAATACACCCACCTGAGATGCAGGCCATATCAGCCCCTGCACAAACGTGCTAGTGGGAGCGAAGAGCCTGGGGRGCGGGGCTGCCTCACCTTCTGCACATGCGGGAGGAAGACGTTGATGTGCAATGACCTGTGTGATGGCTTGCATAGGCACACCAGCTCTGAAAGGATCCAAAACTGGTGAGTCCTTACTTAACATACTTAATATATTTATAGATGGAGACAAGAAAATAAATACCTCTGTGCAACTCCTGGTCTCACTTTCTTCACAACTCTGGAAACTCCTTTAAGCAGGATCCTCTGAGGAATCCAAATATTCCCTTTTCCAGTATGGCTTTTTCATTTAAATTTGGAGTCTCTCACACTTAACCTAGGACAACATTAATGGATTTTGGCAGGGCCCTTATCTTTATAAACATCCTCTCTTCCTGATGTATTCTAGGAATCCCTCATCTTTTAATTTCTCAYAATCAGTTCCCAGTATTTTTGTTTTCTGCAGTAGACTTTTCCTTAAACTATGCATCCTTTCTGCAGACAAATGCAATCAAAATTCCAAGTTTAAGACATTCTATTTTTACATACATACATACATACATATGTACACATATGGATTCACAGGGTTTGCAGCACAAAGTTAGTGTATATGTGTGTATGTCTGTGTATCATATATATGTATAGATATGTATATACCTTGTGTTACTGAACTGAGAAAGTTAAATCTTGTCACAATTTACCTTCTGCAGGACTTTATACTATATCTCTTTTTTTAAAAAAAAAGATGATGGCAGTAAAACCTTTCATATGCAAACTACACAATGTCAAGACTACATATGGTARACTACACAGTTATTACAAAAGTACTCTGAAACCATGTTTCTCAACTTTTCAGGTTTATAATTCCTTATTAAAAAAAATAAAAATTGATAATCACCTTAATGTTGAAGCTAAAAAAAGTAAATATCCTTGAAACTTCAGTAATTACTTATATAAAGTCTTGTCTCCCAACTCTTGATTGCATCCATTGAAAAGCTATGAACAAACAGTTYGAAGAGCAGAGATTGACTGGATGATTAAGATTTTTCATCTGACTTTGTATGGAGGAGGAAGAGCTACTCACAATGCAGTTCTCACAAGAAGGAGTCGCAGTGGTAGGAAATTCAATTTTCAAGAGGTAATTTTTTAATTAGACAGATCTACTGAACCTGACTGAATTTTTCCAGCCCAGCSCTGGTTTCTACAATAATTTATATTAGTAAATTTCTGAAACAACTCTTTTCTTCTGAAATCAGATTGAAATGGCGATATAACTCAAAAATCGATACAAGTACTATGGCACCAATCACAAAACTGGCAGAATCTGACTTCTACCTCAACATGTCTGTTTTTACTGGCAACAGTTCTCTTCCATATCTTGAATCCTTGGGTACATATGTGTTAAAAAAATTAAACATTTTTTTAAAATGTGTCATCTACGTTATTAGCTGTTGATCCTAGACTGTGATGCAGGATGATTCCCATGCCATTCATTTGTTCCTCCTTTTCAATGGGAGAATGTATTTAATTACGATCAAAGGATAGTGGCAATGCAAGAAAGGTTAAGCAGGAGGCTTAAGACATCAGATGGCTTGACTCAGCACAGTGTAATCTTTATATTATACTGAACCAGACCGTATAACTTTGGGAAATCCTTTGCTTTTATGCATACAAATGCCCCTATTTCGTGACATAACCAGCTCTTTACTCAGTGTTCCTTAAACAAGTAAAAGCAAAGCTGTAATTTGGATCACAGTAAGGACATTTGAGTTACCTATTTTTGCCTTTATCTGTGTGAATGTTACTGGCTATGATTAATGAGTGATGTTTATAGGGATTGTGGAAGAACCACCGAGGAATTCTTCTGACAGCATGCCACATGCACTAAAGGCTCAGCACAGAAGTTATAGATGACCCGAGGCAGGGCTCACTTAAAGGGATATGTCTTTCAACAGTGTTGCAAGTAGGTGTCTGAAATTAAATAATTACTCAGTCTCTATTTTTTTTTCAATATTTGTACACTTCATGTTCTTATTTAACTTCAACAATGCCTGGCAATTAGAACAACGTCTTTCTAATGGTGTCTCATTTTTCATCCCTTTCATTTTCTAATTATAAGGCACTAAAAGAAGCATTTAGAATCCCAACATTATAAGGAAATCCTGAAGTAAATACAAAATGATCTCTCTTTTTCAGTCTTCAATCCTCTTGCAACAAGAAAAAATGTGACTTCCTGCATAAAAACCTATAGAATAGATTAAATTATCTCTTTTCTGGTATAGCAGGCAAGAACTCTATGTAACAGAAGGACAGACTTCCGAATCTGCAATCTCACTAAAGGGAAGAAYTGAAAATTATAGGTGTGTTCTCATTATTACTATTTTGTCATATGCTAGTTGGAGGAACACTTCTAACTAGAWGAACTAAAGCTTTATTTTGAAACCAGAAGCATGAAATGATGAACTTGCAAAAGTCCAGGGCCCTTAAATAGGAAACACAGGTATTTAACACACTGTACTGTTATTTATGAAATTATGTAACGTCAGTCACCATGAGCTTTTTACAAGATATAAAATTACAAATATCAGTAAGAGGYAGCAGTGCTAAGGAAATAAGTGTTTGCTCTGACATATACCCCACAAAGCACACTGTCATCCTTATGAGTGCAATGCACCTTATACTTGCACAAAACTAACGTGATTGTATGTTAACAAAACAAACAACTTCAGGAATTTTTTTCTGTCTCCCATTTGACAAGATCAAGAGYGGAGAGGTCCTGTTGTTGGTGCTTTAGAGTGTTGCTCTGTGCTGCAGGTTTTGGTAAAGCCAGATCTCATATAATTATCTCCACAACCAACTTTGGTACATTTGCTTTATYCTGCACAGCCCACAGGAGAGCAAGCTATTGGTTCATCTTTGACAAGTTGCTGATGTGCCACCATASGGCATATGATAACGCTGTGGATATGACAAAGAGTTACCAAGTCACACGTTCATATAAACATATTTAGCAACATGCTTCCATCTGTTCTTAACACTGGAAAAAGAAAAGCCTCCGTGGGAAGGATCAGGACTGCAGAAAGGCTGAGAGGCCTCTCGTCTCTTCTCTTCCYTTCAGTATGCACCTAGATCAAATTCCCAGTTACTCCCGTTGGAGATGAAGCTTTGGGATTGCTGAGAGGTGGCTCCTAGCACATCAYTACAGCAATCTTCAAGTTACAGTAGCAGAGAAACCACCCCAAGCAGGGAACAGACCCCACGGCCAACTTCTTCTTCAATGCCTTTAGCACAGAGTCACCCTGGGATGGAAAAATGAGGACACCAGAGCACAAGCAGTGACAAATAGTCATGGCTTGCTGCCCAGCACAGCCGCTACCCATTTGCTCTGCGGTTTCTGTCCTGTGCCATCTCCGCATGCACTTCACAGAGCGACACCGGCACTGGCCTCCGGCGTGATCCAGGCATGCTGCTCGCAGACCCGACGGCGCGGCTAGCTGCTGCCTGCATAGCAAACTGCACCAAACCTCCTGAGAGTTAATCTGCGATTAAACAGGCAAGGCTTTTCTTTCTTCCAAGCCCTTTATACCCATTAACTAATTAAATCAACACAGTAAAACTTAAATATTACATTAAAAATAGATATATGTGATGAATGTGTTTTAAAGTTTAATGCAAAAAGAACAAAACAATTTCACACTAAAATAAAATTTATTTCCCTCTTGCACTTAACTTTATTTTTTTCCCCTTAACTTATGAATAATTTAATTTTATCAAATTAAGTACAAGTATGACAGGACATTCTCCCAAATATAATGTGTGCTCCTTTTCTCTGCTTTCTTCATGTACTAAGAAAGGCTAGTTTCAGAAACCTTATTTTAAACTCTTTAGATTTTTAGATTATTCTGTTAAAAACCATATGCCATTTTAGTTTCCTTTTCTTATTACATATTTGATTTATAAAATTCTTTAGGCAAAATTCTCTTCTCAGTTACACACATGCCACGCCACTGAAGTCACTAATTACCATTTAATCAGATAAATAACTTATTCTTAGAGAAGGAAGATAAGAATGAGAGCAAGGGCAGGAAAAGAAAGGATGCAGAGCACAAAATAATAGACAGTCTAGCAGAGATAATTCAATAATAGACATAACTGAGGCTGAATGTGAGTGTTCGCTTCTCTTTGATTTGGCGAGTTAACATTCATTTAAGATCAGTGACATGTTCAGCTTTTGTCAGCTTCATTTAAAAGACAAAGGGGAAATTGCCTTCAGTTATAATTACATTTACAAAGTCAATGCTGCTTGCAAATTTTCACTATTGCTACTTGCAGAGGATACTAAACTCTATTAGAGCAGAGGGACAGAAAGCCAGTTAAAACACAAAAAAAGGTCCAAACCCAAACCCCCAGAAATATAATCCCCAACAACAGCAGACATAACTGTGGAAGCAGTCATGCAGACAGATTACATGCATTGCTACTACTATCTCCTCTGCTCCTAAGCTAAGCTATCAAAAAATACCTGGGTAGATCTATGCAATTTAATGCCACGCTGTGTAGAGATGAGCTTGGCTGGGTTCTACACACAGAAAAGCCACAACAGCAGCACACTGTGCCAAGCACATTGCTTTGGTTAAACTGTGTGCAATATCTACACTAATGTTTTTAGAGGTAGCCCTCATATGCACATACTGTTTTAGACCGTGGCCACTCACAAGGGTCTACTGCCGCACTGGGTAATGAGGAGCTGCAGCACCGTTAGCTGCCCCCACCCACACTATTCCATATATAAATATAGGTATTTACCAGCCCTCATCCAGGTCCAGTCTCGCACAGCTGAGCTGCGAAAACCAAACCATCTCTGAACCTTGCACAAGGCTCTCTAGCTTAGCTTGAGCATGCTTCGGTAGACAGATGACTTTTCCTCTAAAACAGATGAGATGCTTGCTCAAAGGCGGAGGTGGCATTTCTGAGGGACAGTAATATTTTAAACCACCATGATTACTTCTGCAGCAATTCTGCTGAGATCAGCATAATTCTGCCGATTATAGCCTTGCACGGAACATTCCAAAAATGCGACCAGAAGCAAAACTGCATCAGTAGACCCAAATATGTTTAAATACTGCCAATTTAGACAAAGTTTACTAAGCTGTATTTTCAGTGGTTAACATCATGATTCTGGCTTCAGTGAACATTAGGATTAAAAACTTAAAAAGTTTTTTGTCATATCTACTGTAACTGTGTATAGTAATATATTTTCACTAGTCATGGGCAGATTTCAAGAATTTCAGAGTTCTGATCTGGTTCAGATAAGGACTTGGGAGTTCGAAAGCTAATCCACTTTTCTTCTGAATCTGTGGAGTCTGTAAAATGGAATTTGAAAACTCATGAGAACAGACTCTTTCAAGTAGATTTCTAATACTCTGCATGTAATTGGGCAGAAAAAACTGAAAACCACGTCTGCCTATGATTTTTCAGAATTTTTTAAAGTTACTCTCCATAGAAAGTCAGAGGTGGAGATATATATGAAAATGCCCAAATAATGGGAAATAAATGTAAATTACAGAGCATCTCAAAACTTTCAAAGCTGGATTGATTCTCAAAATGTTTTAGAAGGATGCTTATTCTTTGCTGGACAGGTCTGTCTATACCGAACTTTAAATTATATCTAAATACAATATAAATATTGATAACGTTGCTTTTAAGGTGGTTGCATGTATCTTGTCAGGTAGTCTAAACCTCCCCACAATGGTCAAATGATGAAAATTGGTAAAAACTAAAATTCTAAAATCTAATACTTGCAAATTATTATATTTTATTTTATTATTTAAAACATGACATATAAATAGCATTTCCCTGACTTGGAAGTTCATTACTTCCCCACTCTTAAACTGGCTGCAGTATGACTGAGCAGCAGCTTGGTGCAAATTCTACATATTCACCAATTAACAATTAGCATATAAGAAGAATTCCCTCTCACACAAGGTATTTAAAGATAAATATTTCTGTCTCCACAGCCTTCCATGCAGTGCCAAAACAGAGAACAAGATATATGGGCAGGAATATACTGAGCCTCATAGGGATTGTGAAAGTCTGTTATCTATCAGGCTGACACATGTGATGACTTAACCACGTTTTAGTTACATTTCTCTCTATCTTGGCTGTTAGGTTGTAAAGATGTGTTCACAACCTGCTCACGGAACCACATTCTGGTTCACGTAGGCTGCTTTAAGATTTTAAATTTATCTTCGCTTCCTGAGATATATACTTTACAAATTCTTACCTTATAAACTGATAAGATTGCTGCACAGTCATTTTATGAACATTGCTTTTAAATAAATTATACCATTATATTCAAAAGAATGACATTTCAGGAGAAAGATGATAACTGAAGACCAGCTTTGTTTGCTAAAACTCTTGTAACATGCACAAGTGCAGGAGGCTGCATTACAAATCCAAGAAGTTTCACATGAGCTTTAGTTATTTTCATTTATTCTGTCTGAGATGGTGCTTAGAAAGGTTGAGGAATAATGTGGGAGCTTTGTCATTAAAATTGTCATCATCTCTGATGTTGAGCAAAATGCATCAACAATTATGGCAAATGAAGCATGGAACGGAGCACTGAAAACATGATGGCCCAATTACTGGGTAAGTATTCTGCCTTGAAAACATTTCAATGTCAGATGTAGCTAAACATTTAAAGTACAGCTCTGTTGTGAAAAGGATGTGTCAGAAAATAAGTGCTTCTCAGTCTAGATACCTGCTTCTTGTGCTTACTCACGTGATTGAACACACTGAACAGATTCCAGCTAGTTACCTCCATCCGATCTGCAAGGCTGACTACACCGGCACGATGGAGGGTGCTTACCGACGTCTCTGGCAGCAGGAACATAATTGTTAATTAGTTCCCAAGAACAAAATCTGATGAAGATCCTGTATCCAAGCATTAAGCGAACAGTTTTGTTCGCTATGGGTTCGCTCTGCCCGCGTTTCAGAGCGCGCTGAGCATTGCGAACGTTCAGCACCTGAGATTAGAGCCGCAGTAAACAGCAGAGCGCTCGAGCTGGTTTCGTAATTTAGAATTTGTGAGCAAACGTTTCAAATGCTCACTACAAAGAAAAATGAGGACAAAATATTAGAAAGACAAACTACGGGGAGCCAAAAGAAAACTTGCTTCCATACATACCCCAAGCTGGCAGTACATCTGCTCCGTGCCTGCCATCTGGGTGTGCCTAATTAGAAACTACCTGGAAGAGGCTCTCCGCGAGCCGTTTCAGAGGCAGCGCTGCAACAGATGCCGCTTGAATCCCCGGGGGCTAAACGATCAGGCTGCAAGAACAAGGGACCACTGAGCAATGGGAATATCGTATCACCTCGCGCGGTCCTTCTGCACAGGGAAACACTTCTGAGAGAGCTAAATATCACCTGTGCTTGGAATTTACATGAAATCCAACGGGGAGCGACGATTACAAGAGACCAGCAAGTATAAAGACAGGGAAACAACACACAGAGACATAATAAACACGTGAAGTCCCATGCTGATATTTCTGGTGCATCACAGTTTAGACTGATGTGTTGTGAATTTTCCTCCTTTCCTTTTCTCTCCTCTCCAGTCTCCTTCCTTCCCCTCCCCTCCTACTTCTACCCTCCTCTTCCCTCTTCTCCCCTAACCCCTCCCTTCTTTTTATTTTAAATTATTATTTTCAAGTTTTAATATCACCTCCACTTCAAATCATATTCAGCCAAAATCTGACATAGAACTTATGCGTTTAGTTTCCCACACTACTGCCAACAAATCCTCCTAAAAATAACTTTCAAAGTTTAAACAAATTACAGTACAGCATCAGGGGAAAAAATACTATTTTTTCTCATTTTCTAACCTTTGCTTTTCCCCAAAGTGTCAAACTTGCCTAGCATAGTGTTCAGCGCTTCCCACAGAGTGAAACACAACACTCAGCATCTTTAGATGACTTACATTGATGAAAAATAGAAGCAAGTTTTATTGGAGCCGCACTAATGTAGAGCCATTGTCGGAGGAGAACAGGATTCATTTTTTACCTATTGATATTCTATAATGATCCTAAAACTCCTTCATTTTGTGGGATTGCTACCAGGAAGAAGGAGCCGGGATCTGGCAGAGCCTCCGCTGTACGGRGCACGGAGGGCTCATGGCACAGCCACAACCGCAGAGTGGCTTGGTCCCCTCCGTTGCCACCTCTGTGCTGCCAGACTCGATCCCCCTCATCGGGGTATGCACAGTCCTGAAACAACCTGKCTCTGACCCCACCATGTTAAAATATGGCCACGCCTTTAGAAAACACAACCTAAACAGGTACCAGCCTATTGGCACTAAGTTTATTTCTCCTCTCACAGCTACTTCCTTGTGGCAACTTTTTCAGTGATGCTTACAAAACATTTGCCGCTGACCAGGTCAGAGCTTCTTCACTCTGACGCGTCTCTGCTTTGCACAGCACAGGCAGCAAAGCCGAGAGGGAGCCAAGTGCTGGGCGCTCGGAGAGGGCTGCTGCGCGCGCCTCGCCGCGGGCTGGCTGCTGCCTGGAGGCAGGCGGGAGCACACGCTTCCCCGACGCCCCCGGGGGCTGACACAAGTGCAGACAGATGTGGGCGGCTGAACAGTTTCTCTCGAGACATCTGGAGGAGCTGTGGCCACTTGTAGCCCCCTTGGCCAGACAGTCTCCTACTTTAATTCCGTCTCTTGCATTCAAGCATAGAGTTTTCTGACTTAAGAGGTGATCTGAATACACTATAATAGGATCTTTTATGGAAATGTTAATGCTAACGATGCTTTTACCTACAACAAAGGCACTATTAACTATTTTCTCAGGCTGCAAGGTACCTTCCTTCTCCCACTTAGGCTAATTCAAATTAGAATTCAGGCAACTTTGCAGAATCACCACCCGCCTTTTACAAGCTCCGTGGGGCCTGCAGACACCGAAAGGCAATTTGTCAGGTTCCTAGCAGTAGCTTAAGGAAACCGTGCCTTAGTGAGAGCCGCTGCAGTGAGTAAATCTGAAGGTGGCCGGAGTTCAGCAGCCCTCGCTTTGACTCTGCGGGGCACCCGCCCAGCGTCACAGGGGCGCCCAGGGCTCAGCCGCCTGCCGGGGATCAGTCACGCAGCCTGGGACTACAAACGCATTGGCAAAATTTTAAAATACTGTCAAGCTGGGTGGAAAGAGGGGTGTAATTCTATGCTTTTTCCTAAAGGAAAAGAAACCCTGCTTTCTCTGCTGGTATTTGTCAGGTGAGAGAGGCTARAAATATTGCACTCTGAAAAGAAGAAAAAGCCTAAAAATATTTAYGATTTACAAACACTTTAGCCCTATTTAATATTGAAGTGTTTCTCTTCAGCGTACACAGATCAGCAGCGACATACCTCTCGCAYAGTGACGGCTGGGATTAACGGCTCTTTCTGCTTCTCCCGGGAGCTGCGCTGCTCGTTTTGATACGCACAACACGTACCACACGGTCTCCGAGCCGCTCGCAGGCCTCGTTCTTACAGTGCCAGCGAATCCGCATAAAAGTTTGCAAAATCCCCCTTTGCTGTTACAGAGGACGACTGATCCCCAGCTGAGATTACCGTTACATAAATTTCCAGTATTAAACCGTCTTAAGGTYTTGCAGTGCTTTTTGACCTATCCTGACCTACGAGCCTAAACACAATTTGAATTTTGGAGGGTAGATAACTTGCTAAAAAATCAGTTTTAGATTAATGAAATATATTTCCAAATTTGTCTTGAATAGTTTAACCATAAAATTCTCTGAAATAATACTTAGACATGTCAAAGCATTTCATTTTGAAACTTTTATGTGAAAACATCATTATTCTAAATGTCATTTAAAATAATTTTAATTTTAATAAAAAA
The DNA here is from genome assembly GCF_003343005.1 of Rhea americana. NCBI lineage: Eukaryota > Metazoa > Chordata > Aves > Rheiformes > Rheidae > Rhea > Rhea americana. Next base: position 1,701,391 of record NW_028186668.1, read on the forward strand.
TAAATAAAAAAAATAAAAAAATAAAAAATAAAAAAAGTTTAAAAACTAAAATTTACTCTCTGGATTAATTAAATGCTCTGAATACAAAGTGAGTATTTTGTTTAAGTCATTCTAATCTCTCAGGTCAATGATTAAAAAAAAAAAAAATCCAGTTATTTGTCCATACATACTTGTATGTCATAACTGTTTCTATTTGCATGGCAGAAAAAAGAACATTAAGAAAGGTAAATAGCTTTTAAATGCACCTCTGACTCCCCTAAAAGACCAGACCCTGATGACTTTCCACAGTATAAGCATGTGTATTTCCTGACACAAACACAGATCCTGGGAAGCAACAAAGTACAATGGCAGAATCCAGTGCCCAAATGAAAAATAGACAAGAAAGAAAAACACAAGTTCAATTCACAAGACACAGAGCTGCTTTCGGAGGGTTCAGTGGCAGAAGGGACTGTRTTGCTCATTGCTAAGGTGTAACATGCCACTTCATGTTCTACAAATGTCAAAGAAAGTCACAATGAGATTCTTCTTTAAAAAAAACCCACGAGTGTATCAAGAAAACATCTTCAAAGGTTATTAACCTCTCATGTGGTCTGTGAACAAAAGATCACCGACATCAAAAGTTGTATGTTGCTATAATGCATAACTTAAAATTACATTTACTACAATACAGGTGAAAAAATATCCTTCAAAGATAAAGATCTGACAGTAAATGTCTGACGTACTTACAATATTTCCCTCATCTTGAATACTGCTAGCAGAATTTGTTTCAGYAATCTTAGTTTAATAAGCATGTCATCAGTATGGGTCATCTGCTATTTTACATGCATTCAGACAAGCAATAATTTAAAGTTAAAAGCTGCATGCTTTAAATCTGTTTTAAAGATGTATTTCAATATGCTTGAAATTAATGCTAAGATTAAATGCTTATACACTGCAGATTTGGAATTCTTCGTAGGAATACTTGGGAAATTGCTGAAAGGTAGAACTGATTTACAAAGACAGTGGTGAAATGTTTAGAATTGATGTGAACATCTTTAACCCAATAACAGTTCATGGAACTTCATCAGCCTTGTGATAGAGATACCCTTGGTAATTTTTCCAACTACACTTTCATAATATAAAGGGACTACATGCTGTACTCCTTTTGGTTTTATAACAGCTAGTCTCAGAAAATTCTCAACATAAATGGAAGAACCCTGTTCTAAAAAATAGAAAGATTTTTTAGAAAAATGGATTTTTTCCCTCCTTGGGTAAACAAAGAAAAAATATATTTAGTAACATGAAATTGGAAAAATTAAATATGTAACTGCAAGCTAAACAACTCACATTTAATAGGCCTGGAAGTTCTGACTTGAATCCCTTTCCCATAATGCTGTACCACTTTGCTATAAGAAAAGAAGCCCTAAATGCACAGAAAAGATATGGCTTACGGAGAAAAAAACTACTAAGGATAATAATGAAGTTTTGAATTGCCCAGGTCCATAAATTCATACAGGGTCTGAGTTTAGCGACTTCTGCATGTGGAAATAAAGCTGCAGTTTTGTAACTGACTTTGTTCTACATCAAAACTGAAACCTTTCATGGTTTTATTTTGAATGAAAATTCAAAAAACTGTCATGGAAAAATATTAATTAAAAAATCTTTATCTCAGCAGAATTTTAGTACATAGTATTCAGTGTTCTGCAAACTGGAATACATTGTTAAACCTACTGAGTTGTAAAAATGTGATGTAGCTCAGGTATCTATTAAAAAAAGAAGAAGAAGAAAACAAATGACTGAGAGTCTCATATTTTCTAACCAGCAGAAAGAAAGTATATATCCAGGTATCCAACAGTTCAAATTAAATTTGGTACCAACCACAATATCTCAAAGCAGCATTTTTTCATTTTGTATAGAAGAGAGAGCACACAGTACAGATGAGTAAATAGCATTTTAATAGCATGCCAATGGTTTTTCTTCTTGATGATAAAAATGAATGTATTTCTAATAGTGAAAACAGTATTTGCTATTCTCTATCAGAGAAAACACATGGCTGAGATTAAGTATATTTACTCACATAATATGAGAAGAATGAAAAGCATGTGCAACCTGTGAAGCTTCCGGGCAGTCACAAAGGCAGGTTGTGCCACCCGTGTCCAAACGTCGGCCCTTCACCGCTGCAGAGAGAGCTGACGTGCTGAGACAGAAAGATGTACTTACAGCATCAGAAACTTATGGGCATATCAACTCTAGGTTATGCTAAAAAGAAATACCTGTATTGGTGAATTTTTCATCTTATTATCTGAGTATTTGCAAGGCAATTTTGAAACACCTATGAAAAAGTCCGCATTACATTCTCACTCGAGTCTCTGCGCTCCTACGTGGTCCTCAGCAGTGMGATACCACAACAATTTCAGTACAGCAACTATATCTGTCCAAAAAGCCTCACTTGCCTGAACATTTTGTTAGATAATTTCTGACTAGTTTCAACAGGAACACCACACTGAATTTAGTCTAAATGTAGTCTTCAGGCTAGCTATTTCTGCAACTTCCTTAAGACTTCTTCATCTCTGTCCTTAATGCCTTCTGCAAGCGAGTACACTCTCTCCCTCCTCCCTTCCCTGCCCTTCTAATGGTGTAAAAAGCTTACACTGGTCAAAAACTGTCAGCAGAAGTTATTCTTTCTTCATGGAGAGTTATCCCTTGGTAAAATGAGGACTAATGGAACAGGTCAGCATCTCCACTCACTGATCCTATTACACTGCTYCATGGCCCAAATATTTTGGGCAAGCACACGCTTGAAGCCATCTAAAATATGGATGAATGGCTTCAAGCAAAGCCTTTGAGGACATCACTTCGGCATATGCCTAGTTTAAACATTCAATTTAAAACTACTGAAGTCAGCAACACCAAAGAATTAATCATAAATAAAATAATAAAGTTTTATTATTGGCATGACTGAAGGATATATGGTAACACAGTAGGTAGTTTCATTTCCTTTATGTATGATCATTCCTTCATCATGTTTTTCTATTCCTTGTTTGTAGCCAAACATTTAAGTGCAGAACTGGTAGTCAGAAAGCTCCAAGATAAAAATATAAACTGTAACACAGTAATTTTCTTATCTGCTCATTTCTCCACCTGTAAAACATTTGCTTGCCTTCCCCCATTCTCTCTGCATTCTGGATGGGCAGTACTTTATTCCAGGAATGTTTGAAGCAAGTATAATTATTTGAGAACTCTGTGGCATCAGTCTACTTAAGTAAGATAACACTTTACAAACATCAGTGCCTACAACACAACATTATTTTGCAGCCCATCAAGGTATTCATGGCAATATATGCTTTCGAAAAATTGCACGTTATTTAATTATAGGAAGAAACATGTTGAAAAATGATTATTTGCCTAATCAAAATACCTAACCCTTGAAGCCTTGAGTAAAATCAGACACTGAAACCAAATTTAGAATTCTTCAAAAGGCAAAAGGAATGAGTCGCTGCTGCTTCAGTATTTTCTCTTTCTCAGTAGCAAGATTGTAGTATTCTTTTTTAATTTTAATTTTAAGCTCTTACAGCTTGTCAGAGAGCCTCTAACGCTCAGTTCAATTTTGTTCTACTACAGTGATTTTTTCTTAAATAGAAGACAAAAAAGGCTGATATTACATGTAAATGAAGTGTAGTCCTATATGCATGCATAAATATAGTTATTTCAATATTCGTATGGCACACCTATGATCCAAAAAAGTTCCGTCTAAGAATGATACAAAATATCTAGCTCCATACTATTGAAATGATCAAGGTAGAAACTCCTCATTCTTATCAGCTCATACGCTGAATCATTCACTTATTAGAATTATTCTGAGCCTGCTCTGGGATTTTTTCCCCTCATTTGCATTTCTCTCTCTATTTTGATGATCAAAATCACTTTCCTCTAGAGACTACATAAAAAGCAATGCTTAAGTTGGTACCACTGGCAAAAAAATAAAAAAAGATAAAAAGTAGAATAATGAAAGATAAAATTCAAATAGTAAAGACAGAACATATTTTACCCATAGTATTTAGATACTCTCCAAGCTGAGGTACAATTTCACCCTTCTTCAACTTTAGTAAGAATTTTACTTTAGAAATTTGCCTTCCTATTTTAACCCCCCATCTTATCTACATATATTCACAAATTTTAAAATATATAAGAAAAGCAAGCCATGTTATACATAAAATACTGACATTGTGCAACATTGAGGCTAAAATTAAACATACCTAAAGATAGCACAGATATCTTGCAATTTATTCCTCAGGTCATATAGGGAGAATTTTTTAAATTTCTTTGATAAATATTCTCTCATCATTTATTGGATCATTGTTTTACAGATGTATCTAAGCCCATTGAAATCAAAACCTAGGCCTTCATCTTAAGTATATAAAATTTGAGTTTCAGAGTTCAGAGATTCTATCAATTTCTAAAGAATCGAAGATTTTGAATTTGCCAAAGATCAAGAATTGTAAGATCTAGAAAACAGCATACTGAAATGGCTCCTGTTGCTGTCTTTCTATAATCTCATCATCTCCTGACTGATTCCTCAGAATAAAGCTACAGGAAAAAAAAAGAATGTCATTCTTGCAAACTGTAAACAAGAAAAGAATCATAATAAATATGATAATAATAAAAATCAAACTCTAAATGGCACTTCTTCTGTCACATATACTTGATAATTAGAGGTGATTTTCCAGCTGTCACTGTCTGCTAATCTTGCAGTATTCCATCAACTACAGACTGGCTACAGATCATTTCATTTACAGGAAAGAAAATGACAATGAGGCAACTTTTCAGCCTTTGCAATTTAGGTCTGAGAATCAGACAGTAAACAGCCCCACAACAAAGTAGGACTATAAAAAATGCTATCAAATGGATGCCAATAATCCAGTGAAATTCCTTCCCACATACATAAAGAAAGACAACATGGTTTTCATCTTAACTCATTAACCTAAGCATGCTCTGATTGTTTCGTTTCCATTAAACTCATATTCTGCTGTGCAACTCTGGGCTGCTTCCCAGCTTTTTATTCTGCACTTTTTCTATTTTCCAACTTTACTTTTTCCTATCTCCTTCCCAAATGTATTAAAAAGGACATGATTTCTTCAAGGTGAATTCCTTCAGTTCCCTTACATACATAGATCTTACATACATATGCTGTATCGGTTCTTTTAGCATACATACATTAAAACACAAGCCTTGCAATGAATATTGCCTTCTTGTGTTAAATTATGTGATCACTGACGCTGTAGTATGCAAGATCCTTCACAGTTTTCAACATCGAAAAGCATATGCCTATAAAACAGAGAAGGTAACATCACATGATGGTTTTATACATAGCAACCAGACGACGGAAGTGCTGAGGATATTGTTCATAAGAAGAGTCATTGCAAAATGCAACAAGCACTGGCTTGCAGGCTTTTTCTACAACGTTTGATGTTTTTTCAGATGCCTAACAGTAAGAGTCACATAGGTAAGCATAATARTGAAGCCTTACTGTAGCCTGTAAGAAATACTAATGAGAACAGTTGTATTCTAGATATCTTCTTTCTCAGAAACTGTTTATTGGGAATGACAGTTTTGCACTCTCTTCTGTGTTAAGAGCTTAAAACAACCTTATTCTGACAAAATGCAGAAGCAGATAATGTCCCCTTCTGAATGCCCAGCAGATGCATGAGATTCAGATTTTTTTAAGTGCCTCTTCTGTCAGATGGTGGTTGACTGCTTATCTCCTACTTCCTAAGTGAATGCTCAGACCATCACTCTTCAAGCATGCCAGGAGGAAGCTGATCTGTTTTATATAGGATCATTAAATATTCATCAGGCCAAAAACACGGGGAAGTGAAAAAGATTAAGAAACACTGTCTGACCTGGTGGTTAAAACATTAGGAGAGGGTATTCAACTCTCCTCATGCAAAGGAAGGAATTAAAGCTGCATTTCCGGCACCTTGTGCGAGTATTCTAACTACCTCACTGCAAAGTCAAGCAAATGTAACCTCTCCTACAGCCGAGTCCTTCATGACATACAACTGAAAATGTTCAGCACCAGCTCTCAAAAAAGAATTAAATATAACTACTTTTATGAATTCTGACAGTGCTTAGGCATTAATTGGCAGCTACCTGCTCAGCAGTATAAAGTTCAGATGATTTTGTGTGCAAGCAGCTTGTGGACGTGCTTAGATGACATTTTAGGCACCATTTCTAGTAATTTATTTTTTCCAGCTTTAGGCAGATGATACTAAGAAACTACACTAGGATTTAGAGAAATAAATCCATCTGGACATCTTACCCTACATAGCCCCAATCACCTGCTATAGTAGTGTGGGGAACTGAGTTCAATCTCTTTCTGATCTGGTCAGAGCTCACAGTGCCAGCCACTGGACTCACCTTCCAAAACATTTTGATTCAGATTTCTAATGTACGCTACCAAATTTTAGGTGCCTGTAAACTAGCCTCTAAGTAAGGTATGCTCAGCATACTGTAGGAACTTGTTGGTAAGGCTCAARCTTTCAAAAGCTATTTGGCGGTTTAAAGACTGACTAGGGTTTTCAGAGTCATTTACCTGTTTAGCTCTTAGTGAAATCAAGAAAAAGCCACAAGGTGCCTATTCAGCTCTTTCAGTGATAAATTACTTTTTTACAAATCTGGCCTGAGAATGTGGTGATGTAAAACATTCACTAATGGGATCTTACTAACAAGCCTAAAAACTTTAGCGTAGAGGAGAGCAGAATGGATGCTGTGCATACTGTGTCCACACGTCGACTTTACCCATAAAACACATTTACATTACGGAAAGGAAAGCTCATGTCAGCTTTAGTCTAGCCTGACTAAAAGGGTAACGGTAGCATTGGAAATGAATCACTATGGACATCCAGGCAAGGTACCTAGTGAGTTAGTATCCAGCCATCCCTTGCACTACATTGCCATAAAACCCATGCTTTCTTCGCTGTTACTGTCCCCTTGTTCTACCTAAGGTAAATTGATAAAAGTGGCTAAAATGTAAACCTTCCAGACTGCAGTACAGGTATTATTGAACTGCCAACACTACAGTTCTACAGTAAATCAGTTGGATATGCCGGGGATGTTCTTATCTCCTATCTTTCCTTTAAATCAGCAGTTCAGAGATCTCTTGTTTCTGTGCAGAAGTCCAGTGAAAGAATTCCTTTTTCCTAACTTGCCAGTTCAATTACCARCTTCATGTGGATTTTGGAATTTAGGATGCTGATGCATCTCTGCCATTATTTGATGTGGACCGATAGCCCAGCATCTTGGCACCTTTCAGGTCCATTTTCTTCAGAATGAAAGGTTAAGATTTTGTTTATTTGTTAAAAAAGAAAAATTGCCATAAAAATTCATTATCTTTTATTCTATGGGTAGTTGTGGTAATTCCTAGTACACTAGTGTCTGAATCTAGGTTGTAGTAAATAAAAGTGGTTATTTACATATGTTTGATCCCTCCCTTCCTGTCTACAAATGTAAAAAGTTTCCCTCCTTTTACCCCACCAATATGACAAATAAAACTATCAAACATAGCTCTTTGATATATCATACTAAGACTATTTTTTCTACTCAACCGAGGAAAGAGCTTTTGGGGGTTTTGTTTGTTTGTTTGTTTGTTTCTGCTGTATTAGCAACTGAATGATCTTTTGAAGGCACCGAGGATCATCTGTTGTTTGAACAGTGAGGTACTATGCCCCACTGGATTATGCTCAGTGATTAATATTGGTTTAGGATTTAAAGACTATGAATAGACGATTCATTCAGAATCATGTGAAAGAACCATGAGAGAACTCTAGGACTATCAAACATCTGCTGAAAGCTGTCTGACGGGTTTAGTTTGTGTTCAGGCATGAGGTGATATGGAGTGGAAGTAGCAAGAACAAGTGGATGAATTTGGAGTTACTGAACCAAAGAAGTAGCAAGTGGGGCTGATAATTTGAGCACCTGTGTTTGTATCATCTCTTGCAAGACTAGAAATTGCAAGCTTGAGCATTTGAACCTGCCATCAGGCATCTCTCTCATCTGAATTCTTTTTTGAAATTACTGATTACTATTTCCCTAATGCTAAAAGGAAAGCAGAAATAAAGGGGGCTCAGAGGCAAGAAGTGAAAACAGTCAAGAGACATGAAAAGTTTTCCATTAGCATTTCCAATAGTATTTTAAAATTTCATTGGTTTAATCTAGAAATGAGACCAAAAGGGGAAAATAGAGTTGTATGTAGTAGATCAGATTGCACCAAAGCTAAATTGGCTTTTCAATCTTTCAAATTTAAAGTCAAAAACTTTAAAAATAAGGAAAGGAAATGTCTTGTAGAAGGACATTGTCTATTTATAGAATATTCTGTCACTAGACATAATGAGATGGGAATTAGAGAAGTTTTCGACATGCATGTGAACAATCTAAGAACTACTTTCTGACTGTTAAAAATTAATAAGTAAAGGGAGCTTGGAAAAAATAGACTGTGACATAATAATCTACTAAGTTTGTGTTTAACCTTCTCTGAAGCCTCTAGATCATTGACATAGACAGGATGATAGACAGACTTCTAATCTGATGTTCCTATGGCACAGGAAACCTAGCTACTTAGCCAGGCGTTATATATTTCAGATAAGTTAGGATATTCCTTTCGATCACAACAAATGATAAAATTCATGCTTGCTGTATTAAGACAAATAAATATAGACAGAAGATGAAGGATATGATTTGAAAGAGTTCTCCAGCTGTAGATTTCCTGATCTGGCAATTACTGGATTGACTGTTGGGATTCAGCTTACCTTTATCAACTAGAATTTATATCCCCAAAATACCATGTCAGCCTCAATGGGATGATCACCTGGCAAAAAACTAGCTCCAGTGAGAATCATCAGTTGTGAACAATTGTGTACCAAGATGCAAATGGTTAATTTAAATGAAATATCTGAGGTTATCTAACAATAGTCTCAATTAATGACTGGTGCAAACTGGCGTATTGAGCAGAAATTGCTGGATGTCGCTCTACTTCATGCTGTTTCCCTGCTCTCTCATGACTGTTCCATAATACTCATACTTTGGCATGAATAAATATCTTTTAAGGCTCTTATAAAAATAAAAGGATAGTCCTGAGGAATGTTAGTAGAATCCAAAGTATTCTCTTCCAAAATATCAGTCTGAATCAAGTCCAGGAGAGTATTAAAGATGTTGTTACAGTTCTCTCCAGTGGCTCCTGTGAAATGATCTCTGTTCAGCCTGTAAAGTTTTTCCTCTTTAACCACCATTGCCCACCTTCATACCTTTCAAAATCAACTCTGCCTCTACTTTTTCTCTCTAAACCTCAACAACTCCACCTTTACTGCTGATTTCTCTTCTGCACAAAARATGCCCAGTCATAAGAGTCAAGTAAAGGTGGTCAGAAAGTGGAATATTGCTTTTCTGGGATGATATTGCACTTTCATTTCATCGTGCTCCAAACCAGGAAAAAAATATTGCCACAATCAGAAAACAATATTGGCGTTGCTGAGATTTTAGCAAAGAGTTGGTTCTATTTTCCATTGGTCTTCCTCCTATTTCGTTAAGGACCTGCGCAGTTTGTAGGCTGATGAGGCTGCCCAGTGAGCACGGCAGCTGCCTTGCCATTGACTGCATGGCAGAGAAAGCGGGAGCAGACCAAGTAGGCAGCCTCCCAGCTCCAGAAAAGACTGCCTGGCTCAGTAGATCCCTAGACAGCCAGTTGCTGGTGGAAGCATGTATGTGCATGAGAGGGGTCTAAACCCTGCTTAGCTTGCCAGGTCATATAAAGAATACTTCCCTATTAATTTGGGAAATATTTGTTTAATTTGTCAGTCAGTAGCTGACCTGGAGGGTGACTTACCAGGCTGGCATCTGGGTTTTCACAAGGCATTTTGGCAGAATTACTTGTCTGCRTCTTTTAGTTCTACAGAAACTTAAAAATGCCTCCTCTGGGAAGTGTTTAACCAGTTCTGCTGGGCTCCAAGTCAATTAAAGATTGGAGGGACATTGAGCTTATATCCCTACAACATCCTTAATGGTTCTTTAGTTAGGAAACAGTTAAGGTGTACAGCATAGGCACTGGATTGCCTTACCTGTCTATGCTACAAATAAGGAGGAATGTTAAGCATCCAGGATTCATTAAATCTAAGATCTGCAGACAGATACACTTACTTAATTGGCTGGCATGTCATTTAAAGATGCCCTAGCATGTGCTGTTCCTCATTCTGCAGATATTTTTAGACCTCTATTTTATGTAGATTTTTTTTTCCTAAGGTATTATTTTTATCTGCAGTGCCTTTGCTGTAAACTTTAAACCTTACAGAGTTCTCCAAACAGAGAATAATTTGTCCTTAAAAGAATATCTGTGATCAGTGATTCTTTCCTTTGAGTTCCTGTTAAGCCAGATTCTCATGAACACTTTTCTTATCACTTCTAACCTTCCTAGGATTACATCTAATTTGCCCCATGTAGTTATTCCTGCACACAGAATTAAAGTCCTTAATCACGTTTGGTTTGCTGATTCCCATTTTCTTAGCAATCTTGAGACTGTTTAGCCTTGTGGTTTGTCCTCCTAGGGCTTATGATGACTTGATTGATTCACTCAATCCATCAGTGACGCATTTCTTGGGCTAGTTATCTTAGTATGGAATATCACTCATGTCTGCTTTTATTCTTTTCGTTTACTTCACTGTTATATACTAACGTGGGAGAGGAGAACGTTGGATATGCTTATATTGTCCATGCAAACTATCCATTACAATCAGTTTAAACTTTGGCTGGTTCTCATTAGCTGCAGTGAGTTTATGAGAAGAYGGTTAGGACATGATTGCTTGTCATAAATGAAGAACTGCCTGGTGCCAGTGAAGTCTTGCACTTGCTTTCTCYGTTGAAAAATTATAAATAGAACTGAGCTTAAAAGAAAAAAAATAGCTCAGTGGCTGGAAAGCAACTTTAAAGAAAAATGATGTTCATAGCCACTCAGCCTGTAGCTCGAAAAGTAGCTTTTTAAAAACATATTTAACGTTTACAGTCACTCAGTGGCTGAGAAAAGTAATACTTTAAAAATATATTTAATGTTTAAAACCACTTGGTGCCCAAAAGAAAAGCTCCTACTAAAAAGATATTTAATGTTTAGAGTCATTTTGTGGTAAGGAAAAAGCAACTTCTTGTTAATTTTTAACATTTACAGCTGATCAGTGGCTCCTAAAACAACTTTCAATACAACATGTTTTATGTTTGGAGATGCTGTATGCCTTTATAGAAACAATTCCTACATCTCTCAATACTACACTAAAACATACCAATGCCTTTCCCTCAGCAACACTGTCACTGACRAAAAAATAAAACATAAACCTAACAGCTCTCATGAAATGTATCTTGAACCTAAAGACGATTATGCACAACACAATGTAGTACCAATACTTACAAAGMTTTTCAGTATATAATAAAGGAACGAATACTCAACATAATAAAAATGGCCAATATAGTCCAAAGAACTTGGRTGTCATCAAATATAATGTTATCTGAGCTGGGGCAATGACAGAATATGGATAGCAACATAGTCATTGCATCTCCCATGACTACTATTTTTTTTTTCCGCATCTAATTAAACACAATGAAGTATGCCCAGAGATACATGAAGTAAGACTCATATGCTTTGTGTGAATTCATCACAGACACTGACATMTGGGGACATGAAAGCAGCTAGTAGAAAATATTTATCTAGTGTYTCACTTATTGGCAAAATCTTCTTAGACCCTTTGCTGCATGTATGTATGTAGGGTTCTGTCCATCATAGCTTGCATTTCACATGGAATCTCCTGGCAAACAGTATTTGCCAAATTTTCTGTTTTAGTGACAATATCCAGCCGCCAAGGCATGTGAAAACAAACTCACAGTGGGTATRACAACAGCCACAATCCTTTGACCAGGCCAGCCTTGACTCTCTGCATGGTTTTCTTTCACCCTTCTGAATTTAAAGGGATTTTGTCTGTATAGTTTTTCACAGTACTTGAAGCTCTCTAGGTTGCCTAGTGATCTATCATGTMAAGAAACACTTTTGTTTCAAAAGCTTTTACTGTCTACTTCTAATTTTCCCTCAACATCTCACTGTTTTTTGTGTGCAATGCTCCTTATACATTGGAAAGACTGTAGTAAAAGACTAAGCAGCCATAATCATCTTTTCCTTCTGCACGTTCCTAAAAACACATCTTTGTCTACAATGGTTACAACACAGACTAATGATCAATGCAGTTACTTTCTATCCACAACTAAAAAAAATTGAACAAAAAAGACAAGATATATAATTAACAAAGTAATTCTAAATGAGAAACTGCTGAAAACATCAACTGCAGTGTGTAAATTGTCATTTAACATAGCCCCAGAATAGCAAACTGAATGATGACTGTGTGACATGATTTTTTTTCTGAGAAGTTCTCTGTATGATGTAGAAAGCGGTGCTGACCCAGACGCTTGAATCTATAACAAAGTATTGAGCTAGAAGACACGGGGATCATATCAACAGTGTCAGCACTCCTCACAAAAGCTAGTAGAAGGACTGGGTGAATCATTGCCCATGCAGCTCTTGATTATATACACAGATAACTAGAACGTAATTTTCCAAAAAGCCTTCAGAAGGAGGTTAACCAAATCAATAGAACAAGAAAGATCTGTCTCTTCYAAGATAACATAAAAATAAAAAATAGAAAACAAATGGTATATATAAATGGTTCGTTTTTACACTAGTTTACCACTGAAATCTCACCCCGATCTGCATTACTAAATTACCAGGAATACAGAATATATAAGCAGGTGACAACTTGACAAACCCAAAGCTTGACTGCAGTGTTACAGAGGGATCTTAACCTATTAAGCCCTAACTGGGCATAGGAGAGTCCACATTAAGAAATATAAAGTAACGCACATGGGAAAAACTGCCTTCTCTGTACTTTCACAGAGATGTGTTCTAGCTCAATTACTATTAGAAAGGTAATCTGGGAATTGTTTTGGAAAATCCTCRAAAGATATCACCTCAGTGACCAACAGTGAACAAAAGAAGGAAAAAGAGTGATGGAATTAGTTAGATAAAGAAAATGGAATATACTAGAGCCATCATTATTCAATTGTACAAATCTACAGTGTGTTTGCATCTTGAACACTACATTCAATTTCCATGACCCTCTTTGAGGATTTGATAGCACCAGAAAAGGCATGGAGATGATGACCTGTGTGGACAGGGAAGGGCTGCAGAGAGAGGYTGTACAAATAAGACTGCTGGATATCTTTCCATGAATTTGCACAGTTCCAATTCTTTGACCTCTACAAATTCCCATGGCAATATATTCCATAACAGCTTAGATACACTTTTGGAAGTCCTTACAGATGTATAGCCAGAAGCTAGGAATATATATGAGGAATCACTTTGTATTTGCTCCATGCTTTACAGTCTTTYCACAGGCTCTGCTCAGTATAAGCTTCTGGTTAAGTTCAGGCACAAGACCTGGGCTGTGTCAAACTAGTGTGCGGGGTCCTGAATTTTTATGTACCCACTAGTTCYTCAGATTAGTTTTTTATATGTTATAATCCTTTTATGTAAAACTACATAAATAGATACATTAAACATATGGTCAATTTGTTAATATTTAAATATAAGCCACAATAGTATCCTCTTCAACAGGAAAATTGCCATAAGATTTATAGAGACTATTTTTYAGTCAGTACTGTTGGAAGCATATCCTTAGCACCTTTCAAGTAGCTGCCTTGTAYCATGGAGGAAACTCAGTTAAAACAACCTAACATCAGCTTTTTAGTGTCATTGACCATCTTAGTGTCATAGTGTAGTAGGGACAAAATACCAAGCAGAATATCCAAGCATCWCCCAATATCCAAGCTATTTAATATACACATATTCCATTACTCACTAATTAATAACGGAAAAGGTAGTGTAATTACTATAGTGATCTGTATTTTGTAAAGTCCCCTAAGCAATAAAGAGTTAACTTAGTGGAAAGATATGAAATGAAATTGCCTAAGAATACAGAGTCTGTATGTTATGGAATTGATAGGTTTAGTACAGACCTACCTGGTTTATATATAAGCATGGAGGAATAACAGAAATTCCTTAGAAAATAATTTGTAAATTGTGACAGCAGATGTTWTTAATTTGTCACATATAACACATTGCTAATTATATGATTGATCAGAATCAGCATAGTCAGTGATAAAAATGCATTAGAAATGCAGATGTATTTCTGTGCACATTTTCGTCCATAAAATACAATAAAAACATGTAATAAGATCTTTCCTTGAATGCGTATTTAATGCTGGTATGCCTCTACTCTCAGTCATCTGGAGTGATAGTTTTAATAAAGGAATAACCTTGATTTAAATTCACCATATATTTGCATGCTTACATGAGCTATGTTACAACAGGAGCTGGCACAGGCCCTGGAAGCAACAACAAATTTTATTAAAGTATACTTAAGAACAACATATTTTGCCAATACTAACTCACAAATGAGGAAATTGCAAACCCCATTCTCAGTCTTCATACATGGAGATTTCCATTTTTTGGTTTGGGCTACATTTGGGAACTCTTGTTAAATCAAGATAACAATTTCAAATTTCAATATTCCAAGTATWGACAAAACTAATCTAATACTAGAAGAAAAATCAGGGGTCCAGTCTTTTATAACTTTTATAAGGCTCTTATAAAGCATAGGATAATAGCATAGTAATTTATGTTCTTAAAAAATTACTTTTATGTTATACCCTGGCCCATCATCTGAGTTTCTCCATACAGATTTTGATGTTATTGTCCTTTCTAAAATAAATGCTTCACCAGCAAATACTCTGCAAAAAAAAACCCTGATTGTTATATGAGCAACAAACTGTCATTTTGAAGAAAAGTACCAGTACCCTTCCACCACAACGCATAAAGTACATACACTTGGAAAGTATCAGAAATAATGGAAGTCATAGACAAGTACAATAGTTTGTATGATACACCAGTATAAAACCAAGGAGCTTTTCAAGAGAAGACCTTTTTTGCTTATATTTGTGATAGAAGGTGCTCTCTTCATACATAAGCAGATTAGGATGCCTGTATGAAAAGAGCGATGCTAGCTGGTGATTCAAGCTATTAGCATAAGACAGGTAAGTGTCTTGGTTTGTAATGGTCTTAAAGAAGAGTTTTAGAACACAGTAAAAATCTTGCTAATGTTATCTTTTCTGCCTAAAAGGCACATGAAAAAACATGGTTTCCAGTAAGGAATGCACCACTAGGTAAAAAATGGCAAACCCAGAAGTATCTTCAGAAAAAAAGTAAAAGATATTCATTATCATAACTGTTTATCATTTGGAGTGGTATGGATTAGAGGGAAAAAAAAATAGTGTACAGAAACTGTAGAAAGAGTTCTAATAGAAACTCACTGTGAATTTGAAGGACAAAATTAAATTTCCACCTAAAATAACAAGACAAAGTTCTCAGAAAATATATTTTGAGAAAGCAGGATATGATAGATATCCTTAAATCTTACGTATGGATCAGAAAAAAAAAACAGATATTAAGTATCCTATGAATTTATATCTTTTTGTATCTTTTCCAACAAAAGATCATCAAGAGCCAGGATAACCTTGACATATGATATGGCATATGATAGGTCACTGGAACTATGAATCTAGGAATGGTAAGGTATTTCATTCAGACACCAGTGCCACAGTAATAACAATTAGTATGAAGGCAGGAGACGTTACAAAACTGAGCACAATGTAGCCATGAAAACTTCTAAAACATGTGTAAGGAGTGAGAAGGACCTCTCTTTTTTTCAAGGCTTCCTAGTTCCACACAGTCCTTTCTTACGACTGCGGAGTGTGGTCCTTCAAAGATATTCAAATAATTCACTTTATTTCCCTGTCCAAAAATAATATGCACTGTGCATTACAGTTACGTGTTAAGTCTTGGCAATTTTACTAGCTTCTTCTCTGCCCCTCCATTGCCCATTACATAATAACTCAATTTTTAATATTTTGTTCATCATTACTAATAATGTAGGAGCCTTAATAATAAACCTTAGGAGAAGCTTATGTAAACTTGAGTTAATCTTTTTGWAGAAGTGTTATTGCAAGTATACCAGATAGCTATACTGGTCGGTGGTCACAACTGCTCATCAGACTCATCAAAATGACTAACGTGTGACAAAAAAATCCATTTTCAGCTCACTTTGTAGTGGRCTTCCCATAAAAATCAAACAATGTTTGTAGGTGCAGCTCATAAGACACTTGCAAAAAATACAGTAAGTGAAATTTAGGACATTTGGGAATTTGAAATTGAAAACTAGAAAATTGAAGTGTAAAAATARAGGAGAGGAAGAGCCAAGACAACCATATGCTGCACCAGCTGAAAAATCAAATGTTTCAATGTTAGCCTCAGGCAATGGTAGCAATCTCTATACGTGAAACTTAGTGGTACTGATGGTAGAGAGCAGTAGCTTTTGATCCTCTGGGAAATCTGCACTTGTATAAGGTAGCAAGAACATGGATAACAGTGGTGAGACCTACATCTGAGAAGGTAAAATCTCCTGGCACATTATAGATGACATCAGGCGTTTCTGTGTATTGTTATTGCAAGAGAACCTGGCAGCTAAAACTGTTATCTGCTTTAGTAACCAYTAATTGGAGTTTAGGTCTCTATTTAGAGCACTATATCCCTCCCATTGAAAGACTTTCTTGACCAGTTTTCCTCAGTTTTTAATTTTTCTTACAGAGGAAAAAAAATGGCATGAATATCTTTTCTATAGGTTGAGCATGTGACTGGATAACGTGCAGATCAAGAGGATACCTTTTTGCCATGAKGTCTACTGTTGGCTTTCCAAAGGAGAATAAATTGATGCATGATGCAAAATATTCTATAGATGCATCTCTATAGATGACAATAATGAATTCATCTCTACATGTGTATGATGTCAGCATGTCATCTCTACTTATCTACTCAAATCACATTTTATCACATCTTTATTACAAAATTTAAAATATTGCCCCGTTAGTTCCATGTAGTAACTTGTGTAGACAACTAGTGGCCCCCTGGATTGTCTTTCAAAACTTCATTACCTAAGCTGCATAGCTGCAAGGCTAATAGAGATCCTCTGTACATTTCAGATCTAGAAAACTTTTGTAATTGCTAGTAATGATAGGGAGAATTACATGACATACTGGTACTGACTTGTGAGAATACTAGGGAAAGATAGCTTTGGAGAGAATGGCAGTAAGTAGAACCTAGCATTTGTAAGTTAGAGGCCTCCCAGCCCAGAACGGGATTAATTTCCGCTGCTAATAGAGAGCCTGAAGTGTCATCTGGCAGCAGGACACAAGTGGCATGTTTGTGTTGCAAACGCACTGCTTAGGACCATAAGAGAATCACTGATCAGGAGGAGACCTGAAGGGCACATTTAGTCTAGTCTCCTGCTCCAAAGCAGGATCAATGTTATTTACATCTCTCCTGACAAATGYTTATCATGTTGTGAAAACTGCTCAATCYAAAACCTATTCCARTGCTTCACTATCCTTACTATAGTCTACTTTTCTTTAGAGAGAAAAACATTCTSTCCTCTGTACCTTAGCATTCGTATATTCRAAAACCTATCATGTTTCCATTCAGTCATCTCTTCTTTTGACTTGAGGATGCAAAACACTCAGTATTTTCTCGAATATAGGTTTTCTAGACCTCAGACAATTCTTGTTGAACTTCTCTGYTTGTCTTTAATTCTTGAATTGTGAAGAATCAAGTGAGGGAAATCATTACTTTTGTCACCAACACTATGGCAGGACTTGAATAAAGAATCTTCCCCTACTTCATAATTAGGGGATCGGACAAGTGTTACAGGAGTTTAAAAGCAGCATAGACAGGAACAGTAAATGGTATAATGTTACTGAACCACCTAATTTTCCATAGCAAACAGTTAACTTGAACTAAGAAGAGAGGAGAATACACTTCATCACACAAAATAGCAGCTTGGAGTGTACACAATCCCTAAACCCCAGGGTATTGCTCTTGAACATCCCTTTTTTTTATCTTCTATCTTCACAGACTCATTTCTTTCAGGAAAAATGAGTTTCTAAATATGAAAACGAAGCTAAAATACAACCGTAGTCTGTGTATTTCTAAAGACCAASTGAGACATTTCTAATAATAAATTTTAGAAGTTATGTTTTCATTTCAGCTTTCTTTCCTCAGCAGGAAACACATATAAAGACAATTAAGTAGTATAYAATTAGTTAGCAAGTGTTTAAAGCTCCTTACTCACCCACTGGAGACATTTCTGGAACACTGGCAACATAAGGCCCATCTAGGAACTTTGGCTCATTATCATTAATGTCCTGCACCTTGATGATGAACTCGGATTCAGGTTCCAGTGGTTTCTTGGTGTCAACGTCCACAGCCTGCGCCCGGAGTGTGTAGAAAGGTTTTTCTTCTCGATCTAGGCTCCTTATAGCATGAATGTCGCCTGTGGTCTCATCAATAGTAAAAACTGTGCCTGCACCATCTCCTGAAAGGGTGTATTTAACAGTGCCCACTCCCTTGTCCAAGTCAGAATGAAGCTTGAGAAAAAAAAGAGAAAAGGGAGGAAAACRGTTATCTTAATCCAGTCTTTTCTATGCTGGAAGGCATATACTTTTATTTTTTTTTCTTATATATAATGTAACTGATTAGAGGAAACAATTTTATAAGCCCTTAATTGATATTTAAGGCAAGAAAAACGTGAATAGTATGGTAATTATTTTTATATTAATAAATAAAATAAATATATACAATATTTGCAATATATTAAATATATTTATTTACCTCCATCTAATAGCTAGGATAGAGTGCATTTCAAAATTCTATCTACTTTCACTCATGAACACTGTTCACTAGTAAGACTGCAAGGAAGTAGGGCTTCAAATTTGTCACAAATTGAAAATTAAGACCAAAGACAGGAAAAACAAAAAAGAAAGAGCTCACATGGGGGGTCTCAAAAGCCTTAACATGCATTTGACTTTCACAAAAATTCAGGGGAAATATTTAATTCTCATTCCACACTCATGAGTTTGCTGAAATCCTAAACTCAAGATTAAAGACAATATACTCCTCCTTAATTGGAAGCACTAAGCAGAACTAAGAAATACCACCTTATCTCCCTAAATATTTCACCATTTATTTCTCTCCCTTCTGAGATACTCACAAGACAGAAGGGTGAAGCACAAGGGTTCTCTTGCTCATTGGAGAAATAATGAAAAATGAGTCAGTTCTCACACAATCATTTCTGCCTCAAATATCCATATACACCTTTTTTAGTTTATTAGTATATGAAATCTCTTATTTTTAATTTGATAAAATACTAGAATACAAAGATTGTGGAGGATTTTGTCATCTGACTGATCAATAGCTATTATAATGTGGCCTTAAACACTATTTTGAATGCAGGAATTATCAAAATGGAAATACAGTACGACGAACTTCTTTATTAGATGCCTTTACTTGATTCATGCTCATCCTTTAAACACAACTAAAAGTTTTGAATAGATACTCAAGGTTACACCACTGATGCTGAAACAGGTTTTAAGATACTCCCCTGCTTGTCCCATGTAACAAGGACTAAAGAGAGCTACTGTAATGGACACGGGATGGAATGGAATTTTCAGGAGTGAATTCTCTTAAGCAGTATAGTAAAGAGATTGTGGATACGGACTTTGTTTACATGATGTACTACCCAAGGTGAAACGCAACAGAGGAAACATGGGACATGACAGAAGATTATGCAGAAAATGAATTACTGAGAAACTAAATGGTTTTGGTAATGGGGCAAGAAGCTAAGCTACAGAGAAAGAGGTAAAGGCGATTATTAACATTTATAGCTATTGCCTTGAAATTGAAAATCGGTCCTTGTGACTGTGGAGGAGGTCATGGTTTGTGGGACAGACAGAACATGAGCACAATCTCTTCTCTGTCTATTTTTTCAGCTCATCCTTCCTGCTCAGTGAATATACAAGGATGTCTGATCTCTCATCTAGTTGCCCCCTACATGGGATTTAAATCCTCTCATCAGTTTGAAGTAAAGGACTTTTCTTCTTGAGCACTGGTTCACTGTGGAAAGATTCAAAGGCAGTTAATTCTTCTCCTCCTTGGGAGTTAAATATTCCTTGCTTGTGAAATGAAAAGCTAATGGAGCCTGAGATAATTAATGTCTCTTTCTTCCTCATCATTTTAACTTAAGTGGCTCACAAGCATCCTGCTGTTCCATTATAGCTTGGTCAGTTAAAGCTTTGCATTTTATCTCTACTATCATATGTAGGCTTAAAGACACACATAGAGTGAAAAAAATAGAAATAAAAACAATGATGGGAAACCCTGAAGAAAAATACAGTTCTACGGAGGGAACTGTACCATCTTCTTACGTGCATTACTTTGTTAAACAGGATGTGTTTGGGCATTATTGTGGAGTCCACCTTGTTCCATTCTCCTGGAAATACAAATACCACAGAGCAAAAGACTGTAGTATCTAAGCAGGAATTTGTCAACAGGGAAGAATGCCAAGAATATCTGTTCTCATCTCCTGTCATCAAGCTTGGCACTAAAGCTGAGATGGTTGAGTGTCTTTCGGATTGCCAAATGAAGAGTTTATGTTCAACTAGTAACAAATCAGGCTGCATCACATATGGTAGCCAAGAGTTTGACTTTTACTATAGAGAAATAATTATAGTTGTTTCCCACAGTCAGGAGAAAAAAAAGGAAAAATATATCAAGGAAAAAGCAAAACAAGGGCTCCTAAGGGAAAGGAAGAGTGAAAAGAAACTGAATATAAAGACAAGCACAAGTATAGTTGTTGCAAATGCACTGGAGCAAAAAAGTCTTATAATTGGCAGCATTAACAATTCTACAATTATAGATGTGTTTACTGTGATCACAAGTACCACTCAGCCGGTATAACTTAGGAGCCATTTCAGATTTAAGCTGAGTTGTCCTTGTATTAGCTGAGACCTGACACATTGTATTTATTCCACCAAATCATGCTAATCTGTCAGTTGTGTTACGGACTCCTCAGATGCCATTGCTGGACAATGGGAAAATGTATACTTATCTGTAATCCACGTTGAGCCATGCAAATTGCTGGGCAATTCAACATCACAAAGTGTCTAATTACTGTATTGAAATAGCTGATTACTTTAATTTAAAGTGAACTAAATTCTCCAGCAATAAAAAGCACAAAATATTGAAATTTGGATGCCAGAACCGAAAGAGACGACTAGCTTTGGCTGGAGCTACACAACACTAGAAACTAATCTTCACTTTCAATGTTTAAAGCTTTCTAGAAAGCAGTTTAGGCTACAGAATAAGTGCTTGCTAGTGTGCCTCTGATTTATGTTACAAGTTATACTGAAAGAAGAAAAAACATTTTTTGTGTATGCTGAAAAGTCCGAATAAAATTTCAGAAAAAAACACTTTTTCTACCATTATATCCAGGAGAAGTTTTGTTCTTGTATTACTTTTTCACTTGTTGCTTTTATTTCTTTTCTGATTCTTACTTTTCTGCTACTGGAGCAAAACAGCAAGAGAACAAATGCCCAAGTCTTAACTGAAAAACCCAACATATTTACATTTCAAAATTACATGAATTTACTGTTACAGTGTGCTTGTATTCATACTGATTGTTCCTACTATTATGTTTCCTCCGTAAGACCTGTATATTAAGAAAGCCACAAAGCTTTGAAAATGTGAAAGATTCATTTCTAGCATTGCTCACGTCTGTTTTGTTACTCTTGCCACCTCAGTAACACAGAGCCAATATTTAGTTTCATATCTTTGGGCAAATCTGCCCCAAATGTAGAACTCTGTGCAGAAATTATGAATATTTTGCTGTGATGGAAAATAAAGATAATGATTTATAAAGATAACTTAATAGTCTACCATTTATCATAATATATCATTCCATAGGTCTTGCTCATGTTTGCAAGCAATAGAATATATAGCAAAGGAAATCAAATATTATTAAACAACCTGAAGATTATTGTGAAATACATTGAGTAAATCTACATAGAAATATTTATGGTATCCTTAAATCATATCCAATATGTGATTTGCCAGACTGAGTCAGTCTACTAGTCCATGTGATCTATCATTCTGCTTTAGCCTATAGCTAGCTGAAAGTTAGTTTTCTTCAGTGGTGATGAAAATGTTGGTTACTAGCTATAAGTACATCTAGGAGAAATAGTTTATTCATTTTTTCAGGCAGTTATGTCTAATCTCTAGCAAGAAGCATAATTTTTCATATTTTAGCAAAAAATGTTATGACTTGCCACAGCTATTCCTCTCCTTTCTTCCTTCCTTCTACAGTTTGAAATAAAGACACCTTATTTCATCTGGTAAAGTCTTAAAATTGTTAATGTTACAGGTTTATGATGTTACTCCTGGAATTAATATGATAGGAAGTCACATTCTTCTGAAGTTATTTCCAAAAAATAGTAGCATATTATAAAAAAAGGATATTTTAGTAGGATATTTTCAAAACCAAAACAATGAAGGAAATTTTCAGATATTTTCTCAATAAATAAATGGATCTATCATAACACAGAAAGAGCATCCACTTTAGGAGATTCAGAACTATATGGGGTGGCATGTAACACTTGCTATTTCAGGAATAGCCATCCTTGATTGTATCTTGCATGTGCTGAAGTATAAAAAACGACAGTGGTATGAGTTCATGGGGCTATAATAGTTGCATTTTGGCCTAAGATCTCCTTTTGTGACTTACAGCTTTATACCTTCTAGACCTATTTTTTCCACCTTTTTCAGAAAATAGTTGTACATTTCTAAAGGACAGAGGACTACAGTAGAGATGAACTTTAAAAGAGCAAAGGTGCTCCCACATCACAGAAGCAGACAGAAGGACCTTGTCTCAGGAGCTTGAAAACATGAAGGTGTCATCCAGTGGAGTCTAATAACTTTTATTGATTGCTAATAATGAGTTAAGTACATCCTGACAGCTACCTGAAGTCAATGAAACAAATACATGACTAAATATTTTCTAGAGGCAGACTTTATCACCATCTTAAAACAAGTAGGTACTTCACTGAATTAAAACCTTACTGCTTCAATAACTCAGTGTTATTAATTCAGTGTCACTTCAAGAATTCATACACATGTGCAGATGATTTTACATTACATCTGAAAACATTAAAGATCAAAAAAGCATTAGCTCAGTGTACTTTAAGAACTGCTGTACACTCTGAGCTAAATTCAGTGGGCAGCAGTATGGGTCAGAAGTATTTGTTCTTCAGTACTGAGCTGTTCCTCAGTATCCTAAGCATTTGATCTTCAATTGGACATCTTCTTTTGAAGCACTTCAATAACTTGCAGTAACACACGATGATTTGGAAAGTCAAAATGCTTTGTAAATTCACAGTCAGAGGCAAAGAAAGCAGAAGCAACAGAAACTTAATAAATTGCAAGACATTTTAAACTTAAAATGATCACTATACTCTTACAGGTTATGCAGGAATAAGGACCATGACACTCACTAAAATTGCTGTGATATTCATTTGACAGTAACACAGATGCCAGAAAATTGTTTTAGGAATTCATTGGTCAATTTTCTGAATTATCAGTCTATATACAAACTAGAAATACGGAGGGAGAGAAAGAAAAGGGAAGGAAATAAAAAAGTTTTTTAAAGTCAAGAACCATTTAATATCCCTAAATTGATGTATTCACCTAGTAACTCTGAGATTCTAGGTTTTGTTCTATTGCCAAATTCATAGACCAAAAAAGAAATTCATTGTTCAGTTTGTTTATCACTAGTCGATCAATTCCAACACTACACTGCGGTGTATATCTGGACTGCAAAACATTGCTAAATGCTCCTCACATGCACAATAGTCCTAGTTATCCATTCAATATCTACATCTTTATATCATTTTTCACTACGTAATATATTTTAGGACCTTATTCCATTTTCCCTCTGCCTATATCTACTTCTAAGTTTTTACAGTTGCTCTGTAGTCACTGTCTCTTTTTCTTCCCCCTTTTCTTGAATAAGATGTTCAATGAAAACTGCTCAAGAATTCAAGATAATCTGTCTTCACATCAACTAAGAATGAAAGCACGGAATGATGGCCTGAAGAAAGGAAAAGAGGTCATTGTTATATGGAAACCAGAGATGCAAATAGTTCTATGATAGCAATCCTGCCCTGCAAGGGTCTATGTGGCAAAATAGGGATGGCTGCTACAGAGAAGGAAAATAGAAGCCTACAGAAACCCTTGATACCAACCACCTAAGAAGATTTTCTGCTTGGAACCTCATCCTTTTATAAGATACTTATTTGATAGCTATTTTTTTATTAGCAAGAACAGTACAGCCAACGCAGCTACACAGTTTCATTTAAAAATGGGTAACTGGATTCTCAGTTACTGTTTTTATACAAACTGCAATTTACTCTTCCCTTTAGAAATATAAACAAATTGTAGTTCTTTCTCCAGATCAACGGTGGTGGCATCATAGATTTCAATTCAGGTAACAGTCTAGTAAAATGATAACAACATGATTGTCACTAATAAGATTCCAATATTTTTTTCTTTCCTCCTCTCTCCACCATACCTGCACACACACAGGCTCCAGCAGACATTTATAGAAAAAGGGAAATCTGCTCATAGCACGGTCTGTGTGAATGTTTCTTGATCCTAGAATGTGGGTAACTCGGGGTATCTTCGGAATACTCAGTTAATGTGCATTAATCAGACAAGATCTCATCCGAAAAGCTTGCATTGGAAGGAGTTAGGAAATTACTATAAAATAGAGCAGATGAACCAATCTGAAGAATACCTATATGGTAAGAAACATCAACTAAAATGACAGAATAAAATAAAAATGAAGAAAAATGAAAATAATAATGGCTTTTAAGAAATATTAGGGAAAGCTGGTTTTGTTTAAGATTGAAAGCTAATTCCAATAGGAAAGGATGTCTTTATACTAAATTTATACAACTCTTTCATGACAGATCCTCATCCGTTAATAGGCTTTCTTAGCCCTATGACAATTTTAAATTGTAATTAAATATTCCAATTAAAATATTTCAAGGATAAAAAAATAATTATTTGAACTACCAAGCTGTCTCATTGCCGTGGCTAATTGTCTTAAGGACATACTGATATAGCTTCATTTCCTACGTTTTGTGAAATAACTACTTCTAAGAATTGCCATTCTTCTGTCTAATTTTTATAAAAATAATAATAAATAACATTGTTCTATGTTTTGAAGTACCTTTTGCAAACTGTCTGATTTAGGTTAGAATACTTTCTTATTTGAGAGGAATTAAATAAAAAGATTTTCTACCCCTTTTCTAATGATTTCTGTTTGACAAATAAAGCTGAGCTTTATTTAAATTACACTACTGATTATCCAATTAAATAAAAGCATTATCTCCTTCTGCCACAGGGATTTAGTTTAAGCATATTAATTCAGACCAGACTTTTTCTATAATGAGTGCAGTTGCCAGTTAGTAATATTGATGGCAAACAACTCATTAGAGAAGAATAAAAACAGTACCTGACCAGGTCAGTTCAAATGAACCTTCATCCCTCTCAGCATCATTGAGTCAAGGGCTCAAGAACTGTTATTTTTCTATTCTGCTCTGCAAGAGTAATTTTGTTGCATGCAACAATAACACATGCAATAGCACTTCTAAAAAGAAGTATTTTCTTTCTTTTCAAATGAAACTCAAGAGTCCACAGATGGAAAAACTATATTGCTAAATTTAAAAGATTCTACTAGAGTAAAATATCTAAATATTAAAAATCCAGTGATAATATCTCATATAATACAAGCAATTATACAGATTACAAGTTGTATATATTGATGATGATTTTTACCTCATTATTTCAATTGAAGTAGATGCATATAGAAATAACGTCCTCCTCTTCTCTCTTAAGCATTAATGTAAGAAGGTAACATAAACAGTCATTTTTGTGTTACATTGTTCTTACTGAACTAATATAACTCCATATTACAATGTGCTACTTGTATGTATTAGCTGGTTGAAGTGAATGATTGTGTTGAATTCCATTTAGGAGAAATAATAAATAATAATTTTGAGATTTCTTCATGTTGCTCAAATCTCTGCCTGTGGAGTATCTGAAACAATTGCCATGATTTTTAACAATTCTAGTATTTCAAAAAATCTATAAATCCTGAAATGAGCTTAAAGCATACAGTTTTTAAGCACTATGTTAAGGTATTAATTTACTACGATCTATTAAATTATTTTTTTTAGTGCTTTCTGAACTTTTTAGCATTGCCTAGCTAATCAGTAAGTGTACTTCTAGGAAAAGTCTAGTAACAGGAGTATTGTAAATTAGTCTGCATATACGCTAACTTAAAAGCAAGTGCTTTTGTAGTCAGATAGCCAGTTATGCTTCCCTCTCTTTCTTAAAACTCAGTCTCTGAGAATACAGCTGGACTGGTAGAACTCACTACTGAAGATACAGTATATGCCAGGGTAAGTGTTTACTCCCAGCCAGAATCACTGTACTATTCACTAAATTATGTAAAATAAACCAATAGGATATTATTTTATGAACTACATATGTCTTCAATAGAAATTTTTGCCAGTAAAACTATATTAGGCAGTAGATATAACATTTTTTTCCAGACTTTTTCACCTAGACAGCAGGTCATGTTGGACTTACTTTTGCTCCTCCTTGGAGAGGTGGGATGTGCTATGAAGCACCTCTGTTCTGCAGATTGGGGACAGCTGATGAGACCATGAATCTGCTGAAGCCTCCAGAT
The DNA here is from genome assembly GCF_003343005.1 of Rhea americana. NCBI lineage: Eukaryota > Metazoa > Chordata > Aves > Rheiformes > Rheidae > Rhea > Rhea americana. The sequence goes on from NW_028186668.1 coordinate 1,728,201, forward strand.
ACTACCATAGCAAAATAACGACATAATTACAGCTTCCAGCAACAAATTCCAGTGTTGTCCATTAGACAGTAACATAAGCTCAAATTTGAGGAAGTATAACATATTTCAATTTCTGATTTCTGCAGTGCAATTTTGTAGACCATGCTTAAGAAGTATCAGCTACTATGAAGTGTGTAGCTACTGATGAGAGCTCAGTAGAAATTTTTCAAAACATCTAATACAAACAGATCAGGGATTTGAATCTGAAACTCCCCCAGTTCTAAAACCTTAATGCACGAGATGGGACAGGTGAGGTTGTGCCACATATCCTTAGGCATGAATGGGGTCTCCTTCCTACGTTTCATTGTTTTGAGCCTGAAATTCATTGTAAACCATCTTCTGGTTGGAAAGAGTCTACGCAAGACATCATCTGTTATAAATGAATGCATTTCAGTTGACACCAGTGGAGCTGGTTCGATTTGCACCTGCAAAAGTACTGGCATTCCCTCTGTACTACGCCTGACTGGAATTCAGCTGGCCATGCAGGAGCATAATGCTCATGCATGAAACTGAGAAACAGGGGAAGAGATAGTGTACGGAACAGGGGACTGAGGGAAAACCATCACAGCTTTAAGCAGCAGATAATACTATTTCTTTTCAAGGCAATACTTATTTCTTCATTCTACAAATTAAATGAAGAAAATACAGTATTAAAACCAAAATTCCCCATTCTTGCTGCTTAATCATGTAAGACTTGCAAAACACCCAGTGGCATAACTAAAATTAATTAAAATGGCAAATGCAGAGTTGTGGTGCACTTTTTAGGTAGTACACATTTGTAGTATTTTCTTTTTGGAAGAGAAATCACTTTAAGGATATCAAAAAGACCTACCTCTCTCGGGATGCCACATACTGACAGTAATATATTATTTTGCATTATGTTCCCTGCTGTACTCTTGCTGTAACATGTATAAAAGATCAATGTATGAAAATATAATTTATGCTGTATGAATAAATATCATAAAAATAGACAGCAGTTACTTAGGCAGTTCTCGCATGAAACATGCCATCTCTATAATAAAACCTGAAAGACATTCATTAGAGCAGAGTTTATAATTTCTAATGGCTACCTGATCATATTTATGAAGAAAAGAGAGAATCACTGTTGAAAAAGTTCAGAACAAACAGGAATGCTGTATTGCAAGGTGTCACTGAAATTAAGTTATTGCCAAGGTGAGATGTTTTAATTTTAAATGAGATGCTTATAAAGTGAATGACAAAGTCTGTTTTTTTTTTCCTAAGGATGTGTGAAGGTGACCCATTTTCTGTAGAATTTTACTGTATAGGTATTTTAAGCTACAGGGCACAAAATCCATATACGTTGACTACCTGGGCTTTATGCAGATTTGACTTTAGGAAGGCTTTTGGCACCCATAACATCCCATAACATCCTCATAGACAAGCTGATGAAGAACAGGCTATATAAGTGGTCAGTGAAGGGGACTGAAAACTAGCTGAAGTACCAGGCTCTGAGGGTTACAATCAGTGCTACGAAATCTAGCTGGAGGCCAGTCACTGATGGTGACCATCAGGAGCTCATACTAGCACCAACACCATTTAACATCATCTTTAATGACTTGTATACGAGGATTAAATGTGCTTTCGGTAAGCTTGCAGACAATACAAAACTGGGAGGAGTGACTTATACATCAGAGGGCTGCACTGCTGTTCAGCCAGGCTGGAGAAATGGGCAGAGAGGAACCTCATGAAGGACAACAAAAAGAAGTGCCAAGTCCTGCACCTCAGGTGTAATAGCCGCATGCATCAGTACAAGTTGGGGGCTGAGCAGCTTAAGAGCAGGCAATCCTTCCCTTCTACTCAGCCCCGGTGAGTCCACATCGGGAGGGCTGTGTCCAGGGCTGGGCTCCCCAGTACAAGAAAGGCATTAATTTAGTGAAGTGAGTCTAGAGAAGAACTGCTAAAATAATTAAGGAACCAGAGCATCTGTCATGTGAGGACAGACTGAAAGAGCTGGGACTACAGCCTAGAGAAGAGAAGGCTCAAGGGGATCTTATCAACGTGTATAAATATCTAACGGGAGGGCATAAGCAGGATGGAGCCAGACTCCCCTCAGTGATGCCCAGTGATAGGACAAGAGGCAATGAGCACAAATTGAAACACAAGAAATTTCACTTGAACACTATAAAACATTTCTTTACTGTGAGGGTGCACTCACAAAAGCCTCACAGCAACAGTGGAACCGGTTACCCAGAGAGGCTGTGGAGTCTCCATCCTTAAAGATATTCTGCTTCTGAAGTGCTAAGCAAAAAGAAAGCCGCCTGACAACTGCCACCATGGCAAACAGCAGGACCACAGAATGACATCTGCTTTTGGAAGAGATCACTGCTCACACCTTTCCTCAGTAGAGTTTATTTTTTCCACCCTAATTTGCTGGAGGTATTTGTCTGAATTCCCTCAAACCTCCTTCTATCAGAATGCTCCATATAGTTTAAGCAGTTAAATAGTTGGGGCCCCTGTTAACCTGCCTCTTCTGAAAATAATTAGAAAAAAACTCAAATTTCCTGCTGGAGTTGCTCTTCTGAGGAGGCAGTAACCTGTGTGAGAAACAGTGATGAGGAGCTAGGGAGCAGTAGCTGCTTCCATACCACAGCAGGACCTAGGAGAATAAATGTATCTCCAGCTAAGTGTTCATGAACGTCGAAAGGCACAGTAGTCATTAAGACAATTATCTCCTGACATTAAGCAGTCCCCAATACTGAAAACTGTGACTAGACATTAGTTGCAGCTGTTCAAATGAAATAGTGCCACTAGTCACATACAAAGTGAATGCAAAGCCTGACTCAGGCTCCCGGACTCAGCTCTGCAAAATATCCAGAGGCAGCTTCTGCTGACAGCCAGAGGCACAGTATGGCACCTAAAAGCATGCACTCGGCAAGACTSCCTAAACGAGTTTTACCCTACTTTAAGAAGGCACAATTCTCTCTGCTGTGTAGAGACAGGAAAGGACATGGGTCACCATACAGACCCCTGTCGCATTACCCAGTGATCTTTCCTACCTATGCTTTTCATGTGTGTATATTCCAGAGAGGGCTCTTCAAAAAAATTTTTTTCAAAAAATTCACCGATAAATACACAACCTGTACTAGTCTTAACAGGAACTCTGCATTAAATTAAAAAGATCGGGTTCCTGTGATTAGAACATGAAAAGAAAGACTAGTGTTACAAAGTCTCCTACTTTTTCAGTAAACACACTGCTGGCAACAGACATTGAAAGAGTCTCGGTTTAAGTCCATTGCATTTGGAGAGGTCAGAGAATCTAAACCGATTATAAAAGCTTATGTGTAATTTGACATTGATTGAGACTTTAAGTAGCAAATAAATCTTCCACTGTTTCATTTTTTATTTATTTCAGTATGCTGTTAAATTCCACTTTGCTTTTGAGTGGTTTTGGAGCAAAGACCTTTTAAATCCTGTTGGTGTTGATTAAGCTTTCTTCCTTTTGATCTTCCCCTTAATACATTTTTTCTTCTTTATTTGTAAGCCTTTTCATTCACTGACTGACAAGCAAATGGATATGAAGCCTCACTTCCACATGTATTTAATTTTAATGTTATGTTAAATACAACAAACTTGTTATGTAAATCACACTTGTTGTAAAGCGCTGTCACTTAAGGTGTCTGGTTGGATAATGACACATTAGACCAGGTACAGAATGACAGAGTAGAATGATTTTGCCTCAGCCTGTCTATCACCRCGACAAGGCATACTATCATAGACTATTTGACCATTTCTCTTTTCTAAGCAGGAAAAAAAAATCATTTTAGCTTTTATCATGGAGATAAAAATATTAACACACACACAAGAGACAATTTTAAGACACTTACGGGCACAGAATTTTAGAAGTGGAATAGAGTATCTTCTGAAGTTTTAATTTCCCTGTATTAAGTTGGCGACTTATGAAATTTTGTGATCTGAAAATAACTAGGTTCAATGAAGAAAAAGGGAATGAGATTAAGCAAGAGCTACTATAGAAAGAGGAACACAAACGCTGCTGAGTGGCTGTGTTAATGTGGTCTTTCTAGAGGAAAAGAAATCCAGCTACTTAAGGAGTACATGCCTTGCAGGTCTGCTTTCATGCAACGTTCCCCGCATCACGGTGGGAACACTTCAACCTGCCATCATTTCCTATGCAGAATGATGACTAAAATCAATCGTGGAAGAAGGGGCATCCTGGTGGGGGCAGAAGGTCTACTTGAGAAAAAAAGAAAAAGAAAAAAAAAGCTTTATTAATTTCAAGCTCCCTTAGAAGCAGAAAAACTTTATGGATACAGCTGGTAGGAATATGAATTTTATTTCCAAGTCTCAGATGATTAAAAATAATAATAAAGGGGTCAAAGCAGCAATTCTTCACTCAATTAAATCTAACAGGGTCTTCAGGAACAGTATCAGTGATTTCAACAGACTGCATGTGAGCTGGCATTCATAATATTAAAGCCCAATAAGTTATAGAATATAATAAAATAAATAAACAGGTACATTATAGATAAGTAACATACTGCACAGTTTGCATTTTCATTGTGCTTGACTTACTGAGAAATGTTTTGGCAGTTTTGCCAGCATCAGAAAATTTCTCTCTCAGTGGGATCTTTTAACTAATCTGCCTTTGATTTGGATAAAAATAGGTTCTTGAGACACAGGTAAAGTGTCAGACACCATTTGTTCTTCAGGCTTGGATTATTTCAAGCAAACAGTGTTTATGCAGTATGATGTAGAACTTTAAAAAATTACAAAAATCCTCTATATATTGAAAGTTATAAATATATTCATGTTTCACACATCATTAAGCTGCACTGCATAAATATATATGCCTTCTTTTTAATAAAAACTTCACATACCTATGTGCAAAAGAGCAAAAGAAAAGTATCTTCCACAGCTCAAGCCTAAATCATTTCTACTCAAATGGAGCAGTTTTAATTATAAATTTGAATGTTGATTGTCTCTGCTGGATTGTCCCAATGCAACTATATAAAAAAAAGTGTTAAGTTTATATGTAGCTGTATTGTAAYGCTAGCATTTCTTTCCAAGATTTACTTTTCAGATTTATTCCAAGATTTTTAAAGGATAATGAAAAATGTTCATGAGAATCAGTGGAGAATACAGTGCAATAGATAAAGAACTTGAAGAGCTTGATAAATGGGAATAGAAATGATTGCATGGATACAGTAGGAGCTCTAGTTTCTGTAACTGTGGTTTTTACCTACATTTTATACTGCTGCAATGAAAGAATAGCCACTGTTGCTGCTGCTACTCGGGATGGGGAAGGAGGCGAGGAGCACAGAGTCATTTTACCCCAGAGAGAGAGGACAGCAGGGTTCTGGCTGTGGAAGCTTTGGAAGATGGAAGAAGCAAGAAACAGGGCAAAGGGGCTGTGTCTGTGCCAGTTTATATGCCATGTCTTTTCTGACAGAGCTGCTAATTTGTCTCTAATCTTGCCACATATAGTCCTTCCAGAAGTCTTGGGGAAAATACTTTACAAGGTCAAGAGGTCTGGAGCTTCTCCAGGTTCCAGAGAAGCTTAATTGTACCCATAAGGATGAAATCTTGGCCTCAAAGAAGTCATTGGCAAAACTCCCATTGTCCTCAATATTATTCAGTAATAAGTAAGGTCCTTCAAGTGCTAGCAGTTTCCTACTGCAGAATGTGAACAAACATTTTCTTTTCAATTCACACACTTAGGCAAGTTTTACTTCCACTTTTAAGTCTTAACAAATGGAAGATATCAAAAACAAAGTAATAGAATTCTTTTATTTTCTTGCATGGAAACAATTTACCTTATGTATATAGGATTTTGCAATACGCTTTGACTACTTCAGGATTCAAGAGGTAAGTGAAACTWGATCAAAAAATGCTTTTTACAGTCTTAGTAATAAAACTTCATTTAGACAGAAATATCTATGAAATTCTTTTACTGGTACCTATCATGTAATAGGAACTTTACCTATTTATTAATGTTCACAGAAGTAAGGCTTTCTTCATTGCTCAAGGTTGTAGATATTGACTGGATTTCCAGTAGCTGCTAATTAAGATCAGGGAAGTCATATGCACAAAAGGAAGCATGTTTAGCAACTTACCTAAGAAATATTCTTTTCCTATGATAGTGATTTGCGTGTGCCATGTTTGAACATAAAATCAGACTTAGTTGTTAAATGAATAATAATTATTCACTGATCGGAGACCTTCTAGGTCTACTTCCTTTGCTGCCAGCCCTTACATTTTCATAGATTTACAACATAGTTCTCAAGCTCGTCAGCTTAAAACTATTGTTTCAAATAGAGAAAACAGGACTGAGAAATATGTTTGCAGATATAATAAAAACAAAGAAATTGTTTTTATTTTCAAAAAAATAAAGTAAATTCTTTTTAGGATCCAGAGTTACACTCATGACTTATGACAAAGAACATTTTTACTCTGTAATGAGAAAAACATTTTAAGCAAACATACTATATGATCTCAGTGAAAGACGATGAATTTTAACTACGCTTGAAAGGTATAGATATAGAAACTACATGCTCAATAATGAAATCACAGAACACTGATACTTATTTGGAATTAGATTAGTTAATCCTGAATTTATTAGCATCTGTTTGTTAATGAAACTCTTACTCTAACAATATTTGTACCATAAATTGAACTGAACTTAACAATAAAGGCTAATGTARTCTAATTTACATAGGACAATAAGTCATTTACTGCAATTCATTCAAGACCGTAATATATAAACTGACTTTGGTTTTGCTTAAACTAAATCCAAGAAGGGACAGTAATTACACTTTTTGGCCAATGAATTTGCCAAGAACGAATAAGCCCCCCCCACCCCCAAAAAAGTGTTATTGTTGTTACACATCTTTTCTATGAGAAGACTACTCTATACGAAAAAAAATATCAAACCTGTACAAATCTAGTGGAACCTAGTGTTATCAAATGGCTGGAATGTAGTGTTTCTAATTCTATTATAACAGAGTTTTTTATGTATATACACATATATATTTAGCATAAAGTGAGGTGTTACAAAATCTAATTTCTTTGAAGGATGTCTGAAGTCAACTTATCTTCCGCAGAAGTAGATCGTATAGATTCTGTGCAGTGATTACTGCTGCATAAGAGTAATCCCACTTAGCAAACCTAACACCAAGCACTGAGAGGAGGTCCGTTTTGCTGTCTCCTCCAGGAAGCAAGATCGGCCTTCTGAACAAAGATCAGAGCACAGGAACACAGGAACGCAGCAGTTACCAGGCTCTGAAAATACACTGTGCAAGCCACCTCTGGAAAGACATTCAAGGCTGTGCTCTCTAGCATTGCACTTTATTTATGKATCCGGGGATATCACAAAACTGCCAAAATGTATATCCACAGCGGGCTCCGGGTCGGTTTGTACCAGCCGCTTGCCCCAAGGCACTGGTTCCATTAACACAGCAATGGGGAGTTTGACCCAGAAGAAAAGAAAAAGAAAACGGCTTTACGCGCAGAGCTCCCCATTCCCACTCTCACCTTCCACACCTGCGCAGGGAGGGAGCTGTTCCTGCTGGGCTGCCAACAGATCTAATTTAGAGCTACATCCTTTACGCTAAAACTAAGTCTTTTGAGAGGCTGGCTTAGAGGTATGAAAAGCAAACGGCATTCACTTGCAGTGTACCCTTTTAAGCTTTCCAGATAGATTCATCTCTCACTGGCATTCAGCTGGCCTTGTTTTGAGCACAGTAAAATTTACATTGAAAAATCATCTAGCACAGACGAAGAAAAATATTTAAGCAAAAATGAGCTTTTGATTTACTGTGTGTGCCTTAAAAGTGCRTATTTTTTCATTTTAATGATACATTTACAAGAAGCGTGGATTGGTGTTGTGGGACACAAAGCACCTGTCATAGAATGAAATTTGATGCTACAAAACCATAAATGAACAGTGTCCCAGTACACTTACAGCCTTCTGAGCATGATGGCCTTTCATGAGAATCTAACTGAATTCTACTTTTTTTTCTGAATATTCTTTTATAAATTTTATTAAAAGGCAGAAAATCAGTGACAGACCTGGCAAAGATCATAGAATCATAGAATCRTAGAATCATAAAATCAKTAAGGTTGGAAGGGACCTCTGGAGATCATCTAGTCCAACCTCCCAAATTTTGAAGCTTCTTTGCTAAGTTGTTCCRTTAATGACCTAGTTAGACTGGTTGMAAATTATTTGCGTGTGAGGTCTTATCCAGCTCACTTTAAAGAGGCATTATAACACAGATCTCCTGCCAGATAAAAATAATTTTAAGATTAGTTTGTTTTAAATAGTACTTCTAGTAGTGGTGTCTTCRTTACTGGAACAACAGTCATTTGATTTCTTCCTAAACTGATAAACTTGCAGCAAGAAACAGTATAGCACTTCCRTCTTCCTGAAAGATCTATTAGGCAGTCAAATGTGTTAAAACTGTGGGCCTCTGGTGCCCCTTTTTCAGTAAAATCTCTGGATTTTACCTGTGTAAAGATAAACTCACATAAATTCATTCTTAAGAATGAGAAGAATGTGAAATGGATCTACATTTTAGAAGAAAAATATTGGGGAATTTGAAGACCTCTCTTCTTTCCCACAAATAAAAAATAATTTTATTAATACACATGAAAGAACCTCAACAAAATCCTGACTAAMCCCCCTCTACAGTTCTGATACAAGTTCTCTCTACTGGAACATGTTTGCTTCAGAAAGGCACTGTTTTAATTTTTAAGAAAGGAAAACAAGACAACATTTTCAGAAGAGAGAAAATTATGYGGAGTGGCTCTACTACTTGTCTACACCCTTTGACTGGCATGGCTTTGATCAACTGCTGAATGGGCATTTCAGCCACACCAGGCTGAACAGAGCACAAGTATGAAGAGGAATATGTCCATCTATAAATAACTTATAAGCAAGCAGTTACGTATCTTAGCTGGCAGATTCTTTTCCTCGTCTCTGCGGTACAGGGTTCAAACATAAATCCCTGCTCAGCATGCCACCGCAGACGTACCAGAACTGCCAAGGTGTCTCAAGATGACTTCTGAAAAGTGCAAATAAAGCTTTGTACTCCCACTACTACTGACTACCTGCTGCTTCCACTGCTTCCTCCCACAGGAGAAGGATATGTGTCTTGCTATTCCAGGGCAACAGATASCAACTCATTCTCTACTTTGTCCATAACTCCGACAGATCCTCGCTGAGCAGTATCATTCGCTGTCCAAATCTGCAAGGATGGAGAAGTACCTTTCCCTGTGAACAAGCAAAGCAGYGCATATGCAAGCTCCAGATGATAGCTGTGCATCAATTTAAAGTGGACATGATCATCCCTACATAAAGGAAGGGAAACACAGACAAAGAATACAGGGGTACAAAGTAGGTCACTAGTATAATTTATAAACAGAAGCCAAGTTTAGTGACTTAAATGCCAGTYCCCTACCAGTAGTGCCTTCCAGCACATAGCAGCTATAGATGAGCTTTAAGTTTGTTTTTCAATCAAACACCAGAATCCAAAGTAAAGAGCAAGGAAGTGAACCAGAATCATGTAACTTTATACAGCTTCAGCTGGGGACACTTAAGAAAAGAGCAATTTTAATAACCCTAGCCAGTTCCAAAGAAGAGCAGAGTTGGTTGATTTTGACAGAGAATTCTCCTCAAGAGCAAACTTGTCCTTCCACATGAAACTAGGTCAGCTCAACAAAGGTTTAAGGATGAAAACAGTAAAGGTCAAGCTATTGGAATCAGAGAGAAAATTTGGATCATTTATCAGTGCAAAAGTAAATAATCAAATATCATCCCCCTAGCTGCTGATTTTATACACAAACATATACACATTTTCCTTATAACTGTTTTATATTCTGTCTTTTCCAGGTGATAGAGAGAGGAGAAAAAAGGAAAAGAGAAAGTAAGGAAAGCATGGAAAGAAGGAGAAGAAGGAAAGAAAAGGAAAAGGAAAAGGAGAAAAGGGAAAAGGAAAAAAAATATGATCAAATGTGTAAATCATACACATTACTAATAGATGTTGCTAAACAGCTAGCAAAAGTTTCAGAAAGAAGGGCAAATAAATTTTACATAGTCAAGTATTTAAAAATACACATTTTATGAGAATCTTAAAGGAAAAAAAAGAAGGAATTTTAGACTGCATTCTACATACACGATTTCACTATCACAGCTTTTGAATAATGTATTCATCCTTTCCAGACTCTTTCATATATAAAAAGTTTTGAAATATTAATTCTTTTTAGTTTAGAGAAAATTACAGTGAATATTTTCCCGAGCATATATTAGGAGAAACTGCCTGCCTTTATCATAGAATCATAGAATCACAGAATCAGTAAGGTTGGAAGGGACCTCTGGAGATCATCTAGTCCAACCTCCCTGCTCAGCAGGGTCACCTAGAGCATGKTAGACAGGGTTGCATCCRGGTGGGCCTTGAATATCTCCAGAGAAGGAGACTCCACAGCCTCTCTGGGCAACCTGCTCCAGTGCTACGTCACTCTCACAGTGAAGAAATAAATACACTGTAAAGAGCATAAACAAGTTTTCAGAGAATGACTTCTGTTCTTCACAACTCCTTTTACACTTTATCATACCCCAAATTTTCTCTTGAAGTCTTTATTATTGAATTGGACTACTCTTGTTTTCTCTCTCTCTTTTTTTTTTTTTTTTAATGAGACTTCATATTGTCTTTCATTGTTGCAGTAAAAGCCTATTTAAGTAGATTGCATATTTTCTGAACCAAGTGCATCAACGAATAACTTTTCATTTCTCTCCTGATCAGCAATAACTTGCTTATATTGATTTTGCACGGATACCAACCTTTAACTGTTCCCTGCACTAAGATTTCACTTCGTCATCTTTATTGTGGCAAGAACCCTTCCTTTACATCATGTCCTCTTATCCTCTCAGCAAACTAGGACTATTCAATGAACAAGTCCTAAACCATCCAAGCAGCAATCAAAYGTTTTGGAAAGCTGAAGGCACAGAAAGTTAGACGAATTGCTCTGATAGATAAGGATACACTGCAATGCATGCTATGATTGTTTAAAYAGCAACTCATTTAATCTACTAGACCTCATATTCCAGGAAGAAAGATAGCGTAATGGAACACACATCCTCTCCTCCCCTGAGACACCACTGCCATTCCTGTATGTTAGGAGTGACATTGAGAAAATTTGCAAAAGGAAAGGGAGCWGATTCCTACAAGAGAAAAATTACTCTTTCAAGTGTGCAGTACATGCATACTTYTTTGGTAACCCAATTAAGTTCAAAGGAGTAACTTAAATGATTGAATTTATGTATGTGCTTAAGTCTTCACAGGGCAGAATCTACTTCGTAAGTTGTAGTTACAAGTAAGCAGCACTCTATATAATTAAAAAAAAAAAAAAAAAAAAAAGCAAGTGTGTGTAGGAAAAGATGCTAGCCTAAGTAACTTTTACTCAGGCTTTATTTCATACTTGTAGTCTTCCTTTATATCTTACATGCAGATCATAGAAGGTTTATATATATACACTACACTGCATGGGTATAACTTGTGGGTTATTTATTTTAAAAAGTGATTCAACAGCACAGCAGGATATACACGTGTGCACGCAAAAGAAAGTTTTTCTCAGATCCCTCTATCTTTTGCCTCTCTCCAATAGGCTGCCTCTGCTCTGATTCTGTGCAATTTGTGTAAGGATTTATTTTCTAGTACCTACACTTCAGGGATATGGACTACCAGAGATCTACAGCACACACATGAAAAAGTGRCATATTTATGTCATATTTTCAACCAAATAACATTCGTAATATGAGTATCTCAAAGAACTACTGCAAAACYGAACTCATACAACTTGCGGCATACTACCATTCTGCAAATTTTCTCTCTTATCTTTGRGTGTTTGACTGTATAAATCACTTCAGCTCAGTAGCTCTTCTTGAAAGGACTGGAAAGTTTAGCTCAAATTGAGGGAAAGATGGCTGAGTCTAAACATGACAATACTTTCGTAGCTGTGGACAATTTCTCCATGTTTGATTTCAGCTGGGAGACATTAGCTATATCTACATTGGCAATAATGTGGATTTCTGCAATACATCAGCTGATGCTGAGGAATCAACATTCAGGCTAAGTGCAGCTCTGGTTTGTGCTCTGGACAAGGTCTAATCCACTCCCATAGACTAAATGCCAATTCCTACAAGGCATCCTTAGCTTATTTTTATCCAGAAATGATCCAGTAAAGTACAGTAAATCTGAAGGACTAAGAGATTTGTTTCAAAAGTGCATTTTAGAYCCAAACAAAAACACTCATGGAGGTTCATTGGATATTAGCTATCTCACAAATGCCAGGATTTTGAAATATGGTCAGGACTTCAGTATGTTACAAAAATAGTATCAGGTTTTCTTCCTTTGAAAAATTTGAGAAGAATGTTTAAGAAGAGTCTAATTTATTTATTRGACACAGGTCAAAATGGAAGTAAACTTCAGTTTATATTTGAATTGTAAACTAAAACATTTTCTCTTTAAGTATATATTATATATATATATACCTTTCATCACCTGGTTACGAAATTAGTGATAGAATAACATCAAACATACTGAAATTTAGCAAGGAAAAATGGAAACTTTTTTTTAAAACCCACAATTTGATGATCAGTTCTATGAAAAGCATTTGCATTAGCAAATATGTCAAAATGTATGGGATATTTAGACAAATATCACCATTATCTTTCTTTGGAGACATTGTTTTAGGCTCTTGTTCATTTTGTCCTTTARTTTAAAGCATCCACACTTATTAAGACTATAAATGACTTTCAGTTACTTACATACATACTCCTGATATAATGTCAATGGCTTTACAAGTCCTTACATAATTTTACATATATTTATATTTTGAACTTACTTTTTTTTTCCTGCAGCTTGAGCTACATTGTTAGGTAGATACACTGGAGATAAGCTATCGAAACAACTAAGTTTGCACATTTATCAGACTCATTGCTTACAACTGTCCATCAATAACAACCATGACAACAGAGCCCACACCAACATATGGAATGAAAGAATCTTTGTTTTCTGTCATCTGGATATTGGGCAGAGGAGTAGCAGAGGGTTTGTTTTTCCCCCTCTCCTTCCCGTTATTGTAAAAAAACTTGACCTGTTTAATGCATATAATGTGTTCAAATTCAGTATGTCTCTTATTATCTCACATAGTCTGTAGGAAAAGTAATGTCAATAGGCTGATTACTTATATCATTGTTTTTTATGTGATTTTTAGCACTGATACTTGGAGATAATTAAAGAAAATGAGCAACATATCAGAATTATTTAACACACTGAGGAAATCATTCCTTCAGAATAAGTCTCTGGGGCTAAACTGTCCTAAGAAACAAGTTGACTATCTTTTTCAAGAAAAACAAGCAAAGATGCAGAAGGCAGAAAAGCAAATAGGGTAGTATGAATTTTACAACATGATAATTTTGATTGACGTTTTTACTGTTATTTTAATAATTTTGGCACCTACTCTGACGATTCATGAATGTGGTAGACAAGCAAAGAATTGACAGTATTGCTCTTTTCTCCTCTACTCTTATTCCCTTGAGCTTCTTTACCTTGCAATTACAAATTTGACATTATTAATGTCAAGACTAGGAATGGTTTTGGATAATCTAAGAGCATTGCAGCGGTTGGATGTAGAGAAATTTAATCAGTAATCCTTTACTTGACTTCCAGGTAGGCAGATCTGCCCAGATCTTTTAGTTGCTGCATTGTTCAGCGTAGAGAGAACTCCCTCTTTACCAGTGCAGACAACATCAAACTGTAAATGAATATTTATAAAAAAAACRCACATTAAAAATAAAATAAAGGCAGAAGGATGGACTTTCTAGTCTCCAAGGTTTTAATATAGTTTTGATAATTATTCTGACAAATAATGCAGTCTTTCCTCTGCTTCATTCCCTTACTGAAGGGAGCTAATACATTCCTGCCTCACAGAGCTGCTTCAAGGATAATCATTGCAGTGTTCAGATGCCTTAAGGATGAGGGTCATAAAAGTACCTTTGTGGATCACAACATTTTATAGAGAAGGGAATTCATTTTGTATAGGATTGAATACAGTTATATATATATTTAAAAAAAGTCCAGTCCTTCTAAAACAAAAGAATTGTTTACACACTGCTTTTTTTTTATATATATATATATATATATATATATATATATAATTGACAATATATCTAGGTTTTCTACCCTGGGTAATAAAATTATACTACAACAGAACAGTGAAGTTACAGCTAGACTTATATGGCAGAATTTTACACTCAACCTGCTAAAGTAGGAGTGATGTAGAATTCTGACAATTCAGAAACAGGCCCTACAAGACTTTCAGACTTTCAGATATGGCTAATGAAGCATTGTAATCCATGTGTCAGAATGATAAATAAAGTAAAACAATCTTGCTTGTGCCTCATATGAAAGAAGAAGTTGGTTTTGTCTTATGCTTTTCATTACAAAAAAAAAAAAAAAAAAAAAAAAAAAAAAAAAAAAAAAAAAAAAAAGCCAGAATTCCTGCATTGCATTTAACTTTTCTAATCATACGAGAGTAGTCTGCCAGCACAGAAATTACTCAGAAGTAGATACTATACTTTTTAAAAAGTCACAGTAACATGTATTTTTACCAAAAAGAAATACTGACTAAAACTGATCACTGTTTCAAGTTTTCAGCATCTTTATTACAGCTCTTAAACTGCACAAATGCTGTCTGCCAGAATTCATTAGGCGTATGTGTGAATCTCCTGATTCCACAAACACTCATCGATTTTTTTCTAGAACTCTACTGCTGGCATCAATTAGGGTTAAACTAGAAGCAGTACCTGCTGTTGGACTGGTACAGCTGGGGCTGACGAGAAGCAGCTATTAACTGTCTTTTATTATAGTGCTGAAAAAGTGTTTTAAGACTCTACAAGAAATACACTGTACTAATAACTTCATTGAGTTTTTTTTTTTTTTCTTGGCTTGCACTTTACCAGTTTATGCTTCAGTTCTCACAATAAGAGAGACATTGTTAAAGCAATTAGACTGCTCTGCATTGCATTTTTACTGTTAATCAGTAATTCACATAAATTGTAATACCTAAATATCTATAGGCTGATGTTTTTCGATGCAGTGACTCAGGTTAAACATCTAACTATGTATTTTGACATCCTAAAGAAAATGTCTTTGGTTTCTGTTATGAAATACTAGACAAACTCTACTCTCTTCAACAGAGTAACACTACATTCACTCCAAGACACAGAAAAAAAAAAAAAAAAAAAGGATAAATCTCAGGTAACCAGCTTAGTGATCACCAGCTTACTCCAAGATCACTGTTGAAAAGCAATGACACTGGAATTAGAATAGAACAACCTCTGCTGAACGACACTGGGTCATTCCCAGGGAATATTGCTTGCTCACTGCTGTAGTCAAAGGGAGGAAAGATTTTACTAATTAAAGCACATTTATTGACATTACCTTCTGAGATATTGGAATAGAAAATTCTCTCTAATCTTGCTTCACCTTATGATTTTTTTTTAAGGGCAAGTGTAACTAAGTGCCAGAGAACTTCTAAAAACCTAGGAAAGGACAGAACATCAAAATACTGGGGTACACATGCCTGACAGTCCTAAATGCTTATTCAAGCAGAACAAAAAATACATGATTTGCTTAAATTTGCCTGGAAATTACGTTATATACAAAGAATGTATGCAAACATACACAGAACTCTCAGGGTTTTTGAATTTACAAGATAAACAAAGACTTCACTCGCAGAACAAAAGCAGTAGGTATAATAAGTTTTCATTCMTTTACTTTTTGCTTTACAGTGTATCAGCAGTCAGACTTACATGATATGTTTTCAACTCTTATCCATATTGGCAGGTTGTTTTATTTCCATGAAGCAGATTGCRAAGTGTGATATAAATGACTTACTACATTTTCCAAAAATGGCCTAAGATTTGTATGAAAAGACAGAAACCTCACAGCATGAAGACATTTGGCAATATTTACAATCTGCACCTACCCTGTCTTTCGCAGTTGCATTTGAGTTAGGGCTCCCTCGAATGCCCCCCATGGCAACGTTTGCCAGAGCAGAGATCAAGCTGGGTCCCTCTCAGCTAAAGGCAGAGAGAACCTCTAAGGGGCTCACAGGGGGCCCTGAGGAGGCTCAGCTAGCTTCTTATGGAAGATATGCAACTAGGAACATGTATGAAAAAAGCTAGAGAAACAGTTGTGAAATGTTCAATAGGAGGAAGGATGTAGAGTTTGCAAGGCAAGGATATTTGCAACAATACCACAAAAGTCTTGCTAACTGGACATTTTTCTCGATATCATATTATGATGCTGACCTGCAATTTTAAACTTTTCTAATGTTGTATTATTATTAAAATATCCAATGAAGGCAGGATTATAACTCTCCTCCTCCTAGTATTTAATTTATTTATATGTATATTTTATACTTATTTATATAGGCTTCATATTGAATTTCTTCTACTGTTTAAATCCTCAGTCTCATAAGGTCCTTTGACCCTACTTCACATTCTACCTTTGTCTTTACTAACCCGAATTATTCAGTTCCACCAGCAAACATTGTCACCTGGACATTCACTCCCTTTTCTAGATCATTCACGAACTTGTTAAATAACACAGGTTCCAGCCTAGAGCCTCACTAAATACAGCGCGATGGAGTCCAGGATGCAAAATTATGTATATATTTTTTTTTCTGTGATCAGTTTTGTATTTTTGTGACATAAGGGGTCACTAATTTATCTGTCACTGAAAATCCACTGTTTTTAAATAAGCGGTAGTTGTGTCATAAAGGCGTCCGGTTCAATAGCACCAATAACAACTTCAGCTTATATACTAGAGACTAACAGATAAAAAATTATCTGCCAGTTGTTAAAGCTGGTGCTGGAAGGCTGGAGTCTTTTTCCAAACTCTGCTTTGTTCTCTACCCACACTTTTCTCCCTGCTGTAGARGTGAAGGATAAACAGCTGCACACAGCTGTTTTAGATAAAACTTACTGTATTTCTGAAGCTTCTATTTACTGTTTGAGTTAAGAGTACTATGCCTCAATCTATAAAATTTTGGGTACCATCGCTTGGGGGAATAACGTCCGAAGACAGCAAAGCACAGATATATGAACCTACTAGAAGCAAAATGTGATATTTTAACTAATKGAAGGAAAATATCAGCAACAAGTAACAGAACACTGTGGTACCTGTGATGTAAGGTATTGGGCATCCTCCAGCCCGCCAGCTTTAGTGCRGTCAGTGGCAGAACTCCAACTAGTTTTAGAAGGACCAAGATTTCATCTGTCATTGCCCSCGGCTGTTTCTAGCTACAGCATTATTTCCACAATTTTTGAATTTGTATAAAATCATTCTTTCTTGCCATCTTACTTCTTGAGTATTTCTTCACATCTTATTCCATACATACTCTTTTTATCTCTTTTTCTACCATACTTTAATCTCTTTTTCTACTGCTCTTTTTACAYTTTGTAGTACAGTAAGAATCAACAATTATTTTACTTTTTTTTCCACGTGTTTATGAAATGAAATAYTCCTCTAGAAGAAAACAAAATTTAAGCTGTTAACTAATAAAACTATATGTGGTTTACYTTCACTCTGTGCCAATGGTGGTGGATGTTTTCTTCAATGTGTTAAATTATTATGTTTTTCAGCCTTTCCCCCTCCTTCTTCACCTTTCCTGAAATATCTACCCCCAGGCTAATTTCACCTGGASTATGTCTTGCTTAAGTACCTCGCTCCTTAGTCATCCACTCTTGCCTATACAGAGCTATATCATGTATCACTGCTTCGCAGTGGTTGCACTACACATGCTCATGCTACCACATACTGAACTAAAACAAGGAATTTATCCAAGTTTAAACTAATYCTGGAAATAAAAGAGGAAGACAGTTTTAAATGAGATTGTTCTTGCAGTTGAATTAATTTTGTGCTCCCAGAAACAATATAACCTCTCACTGACAAATGACTACAATTTTAATAGATTACTTGGAATTTTATAATCAATATTTAGATTGAGTAAATGGTCAGGAATAAGGAGGAATAGAGACAGCCAAGAGTAACCCAACAGTGAGACCCAACAGCGTTCATATAACAAAAACTTTTTACTCCTAGGATATGTTCATTTTGTTTTTTATTGTTCTGTTCCAGTTGGAAGACATCTAATCTAATCTGTTTTGCATTTGGATTAATGTATAGCAAAGACAAGGCCCACTTAAGAAGGCAGTTCCTTTTATGAAGCCTAGTAATATATCTGGCAAAAGTACGCAAGCTTTTGAGTGCACAAGGCTTTCTACAGATCAGAACATAAACTGCAGAGTTCAAAGTTAAATGTAAAGTGGGACCATTGCTCAGAATTTRATTGGATATGTACCAGCTCATCTCTGAGGAATAAAGCAATTGCAACTTTTGCAGCAGAGTGGATGTCAGGGGTACGAAGGCAGAAAAGGGGATTATAAAACAGTTATCTCTACAGGGAGAGGAGAGACAGGTCATTTACAGCCTATGGAAGGTGGAGRTATGTGTGAGAGAGGGAAACTGTCCCTGCCATAAAACCAAGATCAGCACAGAGTTCACTGCTGGACTGCTATATAACACTGCTGCATTATATAGCATTATAGTTTGGTATATATGCACTCTAATCACTCTCAGAAGCACAGGTTTTTGCAGCTTGGGACTTCCACCATGAAAAGACTCTCAAATCGGGTATTTCTTCTCTGCAGCACCTGATAAGATTGCCAACCCAAATAAATTTGAGTATTGTTAATAAATATTAYTTTATATTTATACACGATTATTGAATTTCAATAGTGACATTCAAAAAAAAAAAATCTACAGTAGATGTAACGTTTTTCCTTACCAGCTTACTTTCTACAATCTCTTTTCTATTTCTTTCTCAATGACAATATGAACTACAGACAAATACTGGCGCCATTAACACCATCAACTCAGTTGTATCCCGAAATCTCTGGAGAGTGTGCACCGTCATACTAACAACAGCATCTCCACAGGCTTTCAGCCTTCTTACGCTGCTGTTTGAACTCTAGGCCAATACAGTCTGCTGAGTTTCAGAGTTTTAACTTTTTCTGCTTACSACCTCCCTACCAATCAAGAACAACGGTCACCACCTTTCACATCTCCTAAAATGTGGGTTACAACTCAAGAAGTTGATCTTTCCTTTTCATTTTGATCCACCTTCATCCCGAATTCATTCTTTCTCCTCTCGTACAATCAATGAAAGTAGTTTTCATCTTTGCTTGGTCTGCAAATACCTCATATAATTTTCATGAATGCTACAACCACAGGCAGAAGGTGTTGTTATTACCAGTATTTGTGCTTCTAACTTTCCCACTATGAGCTACCTGAAGTAAATCAATGAATAAGTGGAGTCACTGGATCAATAAGARGTATTCTGTTATACCTAAGTTGCTCATCTATACAACACATGACAATAAAGCTGGGTCTTTATGCACCTTGTAAAAAGATGAGCTTGCAAAAGGAAACATTAAATGCAAGTTTGAGTTGCTCATGGGAGTTCTGCATTTCCATGGTCCTACTTCCACCCTGCAATTTCATGTGCAGCTGTCAAAATTGCTTTGTGTCTCCTGCACTTTCTGTGATATACAGGACACAAAGCTTTCAAAGTCATCACTTTTTTCTCTAGCTAACAATAAGTGAAAGAGACGAAGTCAAATGGTCTCAGCTCAACACAGCAARATGAGAAGTGCAGAGTTTTGCCCCCAGATCTGATTCCTTTTATACTTTCATTCTATTTCATGTCTTTTCATCAGTTTTCATATCTGTAAAATTGTGACAATATTAGGCAGTCAATGTTTGGGAAGAGAATGACATGAGGATCAAGTGATGCTTTCTAGAACATTTCAAAGATAAAAAAAATAAAGTCACATTCATTTTCACTTGGAAATATGCACAGTAAATACTCCAATGATTAAGCAATATCTGGGAGAGGACTATTAATTATAAAGATGGGACAATGGATGTTGCAAAATGAGGAGAACTATGTAAGGTAAGGTCAAATTATCAAACAACCAAATTAAAAAGAAAAAAAAAATGCTCCTTTTCAGTGAGGTGCAATAACAGATCACATACACATCTCATCATGCTGGAAGGCTGAATAAAAGCAGGTAATTTAGATCTTACTGGATTCATTTTACTTCACACGTGCACAGCTGGTTCTGCATTTTAGCTGAGAAATCCGTTAATTTGGTAAGCCAGACTAACATTACCATCTCAAGCTCACTAAAGCCAACAGGAATTTCACCCTGGTGTCTGCAGACAGAAGTGGATATACAAATCCATGTTAACATGTGCTGAACAAGCTCACTGTTGTAACTACAGTTCCCGCCCTGTCAAATTAAAAATATCAARAAGTGCGCAACTGTGATGCCCTTCTCAAGAGTGTGAATTAACAGGTTACGTGGAGCGGTACCTGTAACAACAACTCTCATCTCCTTGAGGGCGGCACAGTGCAAATGTCTAACGGAAATGATACAAGTCTCTTTTGAGTGCTTTTGCTTCAATTGTGGGCATAGAATTTGATAATCTACCAGATTTTAATGAAACATTGTATGTTTCTTATTAACAGAAATCTTGCAGAAATATAATTAAAAAAAAGGATTAGATTAATCAGGGTGGAGGTACTGAGAGAGACTTAAACCATTTTTTTCTTCAAAGGTCAGTAGCATTTAAATTATGTATACGCATTTATTTTCCTTTAATTCTATCTTTTTGCTTTCATGTTAATTCAGTGCTTGTGAATCAAACCAGATTGAATGACATAGTACTGGAAATTTGTTTGCCTCAGAACAGATTTTGCACAAGTACTGCAAAATTTCCTCCCTGGACACCCCTGTCATCCAGACATCCACATGGCAGAGCAAAGAACGTAAAATCAGAGCATGCATGCAAAAAATGATACTGTTTTAAGCCTGAAAAAAATGGTCCATTTGAATTTCATAGTACTAAAATCTATCCACTACAAAATGCATAAATGGGTATTGTGTTCATATTTCAGATGCAGTGGACAAATTACTAACCACCAGAAAAAACACTCTGCTCTGCTCACAGATGCGCAGCAGAGAACTGCTCTGCATGCTTCTTACCAGCACCGTTTCTACCTTCGTATATGGGGAACCATCTGAACACAACGAGGATTTCTCGTGACCGAGTCCAACAAAAAAATACCATTCTGTTATGTGAATCCCATATGGCCATATTGCASTTGCGGCTATAATGTTTTTCAGTTGCTTGAGGTCACAACAGAAAATTCTGTAGCAGATGTACGTGTACCTATATGTGTGTGAGCACGTATAACGCAATGGAGGTTTAAGAGAACAAAATCACACAAAACAGGTCAGTATAGGTGAGTCATTAGCAAGATAATACTGACAAGCTGAGAATATTTAGTTGTTGCACATTGGAAAACCAAGTGACTGTTACCTTGAAAAGGACTTTGTAATGTTTTCCTGTGTAYTCCTTCTTGTGTTCAGCAAAGCTACCACATGCTTGTCTGCAAGCTTGAGGAGAACCAGTCAAAATCCCCACGAAGAGCTACTGTGCAGGCGAACAACACCCCAAAAAAGTTGCAATGTATTCAAATGCTAGGAATATATGTATGTATGTGTGTGTGTGTATATATACATATATATATATGTATATGTATACACACTAAAATGCATGTATATATAAATGGAAATATGCTACATGCTTAACAACCAACACTTTTTGCTTTATTTTGATAATGAGGAACCTATATTGTTCTTTTCCTATATTTTGTTCTCTTGAACCTTCAATTTAAGCTGTCCCTGTATGTCATTATCAAAACAGAAAAATAAAGGAGGAGTTTAGCAAGGTTGATAAAGTTCCAGTGGGCTTGGGCCTCACTATCCCTGCATAAGAGAAATTAAAAATGCTTCCTTGTTAGCGATTTTAAACCATTAGGACATAGCCCTGCCTGAGGATCAATCATGTATTTCTCTCACTGATCCAGGAGAACTAAGGCACAAAAAAGAATTATGACCTTCTTAATCTTAGCCTATACATATGCTACTTTATGGAGCTTCACAATACCAAGAAAACACACAGAGAACAGTAAAATATGTACCTTCAGGTTTTCTCTACAGAATCCCTCCAACTTGCAGAAATGTGTCACATAGCAGCACCATATTCCAACTTTGTATTTTAGCCTAGGTCTGATACCTGGATCTCTACTAACAGGGACTACCTTTTGGTTGGTAATCTGTTGGATTTTTCCGGGACTTCCATATTACATAAGCAGAGGATTTCCACACTTTTGATTTAACATTCAGGTTAAGTGGTCAAGGTATACTAAGTATTTTTTTTTATTATTTATTTTCAGCTTTAAATGTGTCGACATGAAGCACTATTTCAAGATCTCTAACTGTGAGCTAGAGTAAACCCCATCAGTTTCTAAACTATATTTTGATTTGTAACCTGACACTTCTTGAGATAGTCTTCTAAAAACAGACATAAAATGAACTGAGTGTGTTGGCTGATAACAGCTGACATTACTGCTGTAAATCTGTGTTCTCCTCCAGGTGGCTTCCAAAATTAACTAGTCATCCCTAACTGTTTAGTGAAATTGTCAGCTGATTTAATAGATGCATTAAACTCCTATTTATAAATTACTGTGACATTGTTAGTGCCGCAGTTCTATAATAAGCAATATAAACGCCAATGCATCTGTCACTATATTGTGCCCTGCTATCATGGCTGGGAGAAGAAATGAGAAAAACTGTAATTCCGGGTCACATGAAATAACCTACACTTTTAAAAACACTTAATATTACTTTAAGATTTAACACTAGTATCCTAGAAATAATTAATTTATTTACATTTTGTTGTAGAACAATGTTAAATTGTCATAACAATAAAACAAAGGTATTTCTGCAATCAATCAGGAACTTGATTATATTTCATATCTTAAAAAAAATCATTGATTTTTTTTTTAATTACCTAAATCTAAAGCTATTGATTAGCCACCATTAAGTATATTTTGGTATGTTAAGGATCGCTATGAATTTATACTGAGCATTATTTTCACATTTTGGATTTAACATCACAATTTCTCTGAAGTAAGAACTTCTTCCATTCAGTACTATGCCTTCTTTGAGTGCTTATGGAGGAGCAGAGGAAATTGCTAATATCTCCAACACCCTTTTTTTTTTTTTTTTTTTTTTTTTTTTTTTTTTTCTTTAAAGAGATAAGCAAAGAATGGCTTATCCAAAAACTGGCAGGTCCTTTCTCAGGTTGAACGAAATGGTTAATACAGATAAAATAAGCTATAATAAACATCAAATAGAAGCTGAGAAGGTAATAAACAGTTTCAAAAAATGACAGTCTGGAATGGATTTCCTGTTCTAGAAACAGATTTTCTGATTTGATATGATGAATGTACTAACTASATATCCTAAATTATCTTGTGTTTTGCCAAGCTGATCTCTCTGTATTTTATTTTATTTAGTAGGTAGAAGCAGCACATTTTCTTGAAGTATATCATAAGTACTCAAGAAGCATCGCTGTCACGTATACTGCAGTTCAATTACATCTCTTTCCTCATATTTGAAAAAGGTCTTTTCAGCAACTTGAAACAATTTTTAGAAATACCGTCAGGTTTAAAAACATGTGATGTGATAAGCTTTATTCTTAATGAAAATATCCTGTTAATTCTGAAGTTATTTCTTATTCAAAAGGTATCGATAATAGGCAATTTTGTGCAAAAACAATATGGTTTTGGCAGCCCACAGTTGACYCTAGATGCTTGCCCAGCCCACGAAGGGATGAAGACGCGTGAATTGCAGTGGTGCAGTGATAGCGTCGCCGTTTTCTGAGGTTAAAGCACAGCAGTCGCGTTGCTGCTGCTGCAGCACTGCGTGTGATTAGAGTCCTGGTCTGCACCTTTCGCTAGCAGTCAGAGCAAAGCTGTGTTAGACAAAGCATCGTTGTAACATCCACGAGCAACAGATACGCAGTTTATCATGCTGTGATCTCCCTTTCCTTCTCAGGCTGTAAAACAGACTCACCGTATTATCATTGTAATGTATAAACACGTGGCTTTTCAGATCTTTTTGACTAACATGCTTTAGCGCTTAACACTAATGCCTGAATCTGTACTATCCAAGTATGTTTTGGGCTGGTTTGTCAAATCACCTAGTGAATCACACACGGTTTTCTACTGTTCTGTTTATACCTCCTTTATTGGTAAGAGTTTTTTGGAAAGGCAGGAGGGAAAATTAATTTTCTGTGAATTTTAGTTATACTTAGAAGAAATTACTCCTTTTCTGCCTTTATACCAAAAACAGAGAGTAAAAATACGATGTTAAGGTAGAAACCGAAGCATGATGCCTTGTTTTCATTGTAAATGAACCTGAACTCATCATCTAGGGCAGCAGCATCTAGGGGCTCAGGAAATAGACCCTTGACTTGTTATTTTCATCCAGTAAGGGCCTCCCCTCAAACTGAAAATTATACATAACAGGTATTAATATAATATGTACCATGCTACGTTTCTTTTTCAGGTCTCATTATCAGMTTCCCTTTCTGAAAACACTGCTCCCTAAATTCATTCCCCTAGTCACATATACACAAGAAGCAGGCTATCAAGTTACTTACTCMCTATTAAAGAAACAGTGGCCACAAAATGAGAAAGAGAATTGTATGTATTCTGTGCAAGCATGGCTGTACATATGTGTGCACCGAGAATAAAAGCTACTATGCAAGAGTCTGAATTATGAAGTCATGAAGCATATTAGAAATACATGAAAAGATTCTGAACAATCAAAAAGAAAAGCAAATGATACCGAGGCATACAATAACAGAGCAGAAAGCAGTTATTCATGTTGGCTGAACACCACTTGGAGTAATCCTCCCGCTCACAGAAATGACTGTGTGCATTCYAGGCTAAAAATTTCTGGGTTCTACTCTTATCCTTCAAATTGATCTAACATTTGTTGTTAAAAATAAAAAGTAATATTACAGTAGATGCTGTGAAAGTTAGTTGTGCACCACAAGCTTATTTCAGGATTTTCTTTTTCTTTCTTTTTTTTTTTTTTTTTAATCCAAAACTAGGATAAAGAAATAAGATAAACATCATAATAATGTCCATAACAGACATATGAGAGGCTGGAAGATGAGGGAGATGAACAGATAGAACTACTGTCTGCTGAAGAAGATTGGTCCCATCAGAAACATGCACATTTTTATAGCACATTTTACTATTTGTCTGTGTCATTACAACTTTTAAAGAAAGAGTGAAAAATTACCTTTCCCACATACTGGGGTTCGGAGCCCATGTACTCCTCCAGCACAAAAAACTGATTCCACACCCAGCCTCGCTTGACTCGCTGGGCAGATGACCTCCTCCCTGGCACTGGGACAACATTTTCTCTTGGCTCTGCTTCTAAAGTCTGCTGTGGTTGTGGATGCAGTGGCGTTAGGAGACCTCCATCAAAAAGGACCCAGAGAAGCAGGGATAAGCAGTTCCTTGTAAGCATTGGCAACAGYTTCCCTACAGCAAGTAATAAAAACTCCAGCACTTAATGCAGAGCAGAGGAATCCAGGTTTGAGGTGTCTGTGGCCTCCACCACTTAGCTTCTGATTTTATTGCGGAAATGCTAATGCAGGCATTAATCCTTCTGATGACAAGGGTTTTGCCRCATTAAATTCCATCTAAAGGGACCTATAAAAGAGATTTACATGGCAACATCAAATTACATAAAATTACATTGAAACGTTCATCAAAATTCTCACACCTAGTTAGTTTCCAGAGACAGACAAAAAAGATTAGGAATCAGAGTTTTAAAAATTATTACTATTTTGATTGTAGCACTAAGCTGCTCTAGAACATTGTCTGATAATTATAGAAATAGCTCATTCTGGCTCTACTCAGTGTTACTTTTGTGACTCTGAAGACAAGACCATAGCCTTTGCTGTATGACCCAGTTATCAAGCAAAACTCTTACAGGTCAGCAATGTCAAAAGTGTTTATTCCGGATTCACACAGAAAAATACAGGGGACGAGAGAAGTCATTCTTCTACACTGCTCTCAAGAGTYGGAATGCTTTTCCAGAAAAGCGCTTTGGAAGAATCCCCTTACTATGCCTGSACATGGATGAAGGTTATATGGAACCTTAGTCTCAGGAGAATAGGTGCGCATGAATTCCATGGGAACTTAAAAAATGGGAAATAGTGTCCATACAGTTAAATGTCACAAAGCTACCAACACATCATATGCAGTCTATGGACAAGCCTTGCATCAAAATAACAGCTATTTTGCTCTTCAGGACTACCAAAAATAAATTTATAAAATGATGTCCTGATATACGATAAAATGATGGAACTGCAGCCAGTGCAGAAATAACAGAGAAACCAGTAGGGTAAAACAATAATACCCATTTATACTGCCAAATGTCAGGTATGTAGATTAAAAATAAATCAGTGCTAACTAACTACAGGGCTGAGACAGAACTATCACATCACAGTGACAATTACAACTGTGGTGATCCTTGTAAAAGCCAAATGCCATTAGCAAAACAAAACAGAAAGAAAACAAACCTTAAAGGAATTGTTATACTACCATATTGCTCTATTTATACCAACATAGACCATTTTAATAGAAAGACAGCTGGATAAATACACTGTGTTTCTTAGCCACAGTATGATTAACAGAAGCGCTTTCTTTTGTATTCAATAAAAGATAGCCTTAGTACAGCTGTTATCAGCACCTCTATATCAAATTCAATGGTGATAAAAACTGTTGAGAATGAGCACTCAAACAATCCTAAAATCCAGTGACCCAGCCCATACTAAGGACACTGCGCAGACTGCTCAGTCTACAGAGCRCATGCTGAAACGAATGGAGCTACTCTGGAAGGTAGAATTAGTCAATAAATGGAAACACAACAGCTACATTAGCAATGGTGGGCAACATGCAAAAACTTTTGTGTTAACTTTTCCCCACTACTCAAGTTACTGATGTTCCTTTTAACAAAGAGAATGGTTTTCATGAGGCTCCYAATGCTTAAATTGAGCCCTCAGATTTTTAGGAGGCCCAGGACAATTATTTGATGAACATACTTTCCCTTTCATGTTTCTTCTTCATTTTGGGTAGACAATCAGCACTCTGTATGTTGTATTAATTTGAATTGAAGAGGATCAAAGGTGTTTTTTGACAACCAACATTTCTATAACCCATAGTTTTATTCTAGCTAATTTGTAGATTGAAAATTTAAGTATAAATTAATAATTCTGTTTCATTAAGACTTACAACCTAGGAATAAAGTGCTGGTCTACACTACAGTTTGCTGTTTGTCAGGTTCAAAAACACTGCTTCTAGGATTTAAGATAGATGCATTTTACTTAAAAAAAAATATACAATTTATAACACTGTGCAATTCACCACTTTGTTAGGGTTATATTGTGCCATTGATTTTTAAGCAGAAGTCTCCACCAAATCAATAATGAGATCTGCTTAAAAATCAATTACACAATATGGACCTCAGGAAAGAAGACATGGTAAAGTACTTATCATATATTTTTTCTCATTTGCAAACACTGCCAAAGGCTATATTTTCCTTATGAAAAATATTATTATGATCCATAACAATAAATAGCATAAAATTTCCATTTATTAGCTACTTGCTGAAGTAGCTAAATGGAAAGGATATGTAATTAGGAGGCCAGAAGACCTAACAAATTTTGAGGGGAAAAAAAAAWTTTTGGAAAAATAATAGCAATTGCTATTCTAAATATAGAACAAGCTTTCCCATTCTGATTAGAAAGGCTATGTTTGGATCTTGATAATAAAAAAGAAGGGAATAAAAATGTGGTAAAAATTCWCTAGTCCAGTGAAGGTGACCTACCTTCACAAAAGATTAAAGATTATTATCTGAGGATGGGAAGGAATCCTATCTACTCATGAACCTTTTTTAAAAAAKAAAAAAAATCCTAATTTGCACYCCATACATTGCARTTTTTTTGCCATTTAGAGCAAAATATTCCTAGGTAGAAGGTTCAAAGATCCCATTTACATTATCATTTATATTCTTTGGATTTTACTCCAGAAAACGACGACACTGCAGACCTACACTCACACAGGACCATACTACATTGCACTTGSTTACAGYATGGTGCTGCTAAYGCCAAGGTCGTGGGTTCAGTCCCCACAGGGGCTAKGCTGAGGGTTGGACTAGATGACCTCCAGAGGYCCYTTCCAACCTTACCATTCTATGAGCCACACTGAGTATCAATATATGTGGAATGTATTTCTGTTAACAACTATTTTTATTTAACAGGTCACATTACTTTTCACGCTTCCCTCTTCAGTGCATTCCACAGCACATCACATTAGGTTCAGACTGTATTCCTCCATAATTCAGTTCTAAGAC
The DNA here is from genome assembly GCF_003343005.1 of Rhea americana. Lineage (NCBI taxonomy): Eukaryota > Metazoa > Chordata > Aves > Rheiformes > Rheidae > Rhea > Rhea americana. The sequence goes on from NW_028186668.1 coordinate 1,756,693, forward strand.
TTCCAAACTCCTGTGCGTCCCCTGACCCACTACTGCAGGATGTGTGCCTAGTTCTTAATGGTAAAATCACAGTAACCATGCAACATAGCAAAAAAAACCTCTAAGTAACCTTTTGAATTGGCTAGGTATGGATGAAAGTTAGAAATAAACAACATAAAAAAAAGTGGTGGGATGGTCTGCCCTGCTTCACAGACCTCAAAATCATGCAGTATTCAACTGAACWGCTATACCGCAGCTCTTTGCGGAGGAAGCTCTGTACATTACAGTTCTCCCAGCAGATCTCAGCCTCCGGCCATGTCTGTCAGTCAGGGAGCTTTTAAAATGTTATACAGCACCAAAAGTAATGTGAAGAGATTGAAGGACTTCAGTGAAAGGGGAACAATTCCCCTTTGGCTGGAAGGCTAGTAACCAAGTGCAAAATATGTAGCACTTTAACCCCTTCACTCTTGGTCTCTCGGATTTCCAAATGTATGTTTCAGAAAGAGGAAAGGGCGATGCTAACACTGCTTCATACTTAAAGCTTCAAGATGCTGCTGAAAGGGAGAGAAAAAAGGAGAGGCTATCAGGTGTTGCTGTATGGGATTGCAGTACAGGTACCCTCATTCGCTGCAGAAGAGTTCAGTGTGAAGATTTTCTTTTAACCTAAAGCTTGTCAGTGTGAAGGCCAGTTATGGAAAACATGCTCAGTTMCCATTCTAGCTTTCTGCTGCATAAAATTTGAGCAATAGGAAACTGAGGCAGAAGGTCTCCTGTCTCCTCTTCTTCCCCAACAATTCTCTGCCTGCTTTGGAAGAAGTCTGGTAGAAGTGGCCTGATACATTATATTTAATAATGTGCCTGGAACTTGCATAGCAATTCAAAGGTTAAGACTGGTATTTGCTTTAGTGTGTTTTTAAGGGTTTATATTTTCTTTTTAAGCTATCTATGTTTTATGCTTCCAGACAGGAAGGCAGACTTGTTCTGGGTTTTTTACCTTGTCATATGTTCATTAGACATTTAAATCTAGCAAKCTTATTTACATCCCTTTGCCTGGAAAACTGTTATGACAGCTAGGAGATAAGAATTTAGAAATCTAGTCAGAACACGTAGCTGTCAGGTAGGTACAATATTCTCTAAAAAATTTTAGGAATTATTTCCTCTGATGTTCACAACAGATATTTAGCTAGAAAGAGTTTTCAACAGATACACACTCTTAATGCATCTCTTTCCCATATAATATGAAAGTACAGAAGGCCAGATTTTTCCTAGATATTGCTTTCTTTCAAGATTAGTCATTTCTTCAGTCTGTCTCATATGGATTTAAGTACCATTACTGAGGAACTATAAAGAGAATTGTAGAGGGAGAACCTTTACACAAAATCCCCAAAATGAGTTTAACCATATCGACCAATTTATACACTAAAATTTTACATGTTTTGCATTATTTCATTTCCCTAGTTTTAAAAAACAAGATCAAAGTGACCCAGAAGCATGCACGGACAATCTGTTAAAACACGATAATTGAGAAATGTTGGTTCTATCTACTCTGCCCCAAAGACTGCAGGTTTAGTAGTTCATAAAATGCAAATGAGGAATACCATTAATATTATTTACTGAGAATAACAAAATAGARCATAAAAAGTGCCTCTGCAAAAATTTTGTCACTGACCTGATTATACTGCCAGTCCTCAAAACAACCTGAGCAAAYCAGTGTTGCAGGAACAGCAAAGCTGATGCTCACTGCTACTGTAAGAGCTTTTAATGAGAGAGCCATGGCAGAGCAGACAAGTCACCATACTAAGCCTGGCAAAGGTCAGTCCTCCTTCTGGAGAGGACAACGATACATCCTTTCCACCCCCTAATATGTCTGTAAGACCTGATTTAGAGAAGCCTTTGAAAGGCAATTCTGTATGAGGTATCTAGTTGGATCAGACATCAGATGAGCTATTGTCACATGCAGACTAGCAAGAAACACTAAAGCTCCATGAAGCGCTCAAAACTGTCTTCAGTCCAGCAAAGATGATAATTGTCCCTCTGTGAATGGAGGCAAATTGCTTACTGACAAAGTATCCATTATGCACTGATGGTGGGAACATTTCTGCAGCCACCTTAATCATAAATCTGTCAGCATTGAGAATGCTTTTACTTATGAGAAACAACAGCTAATGTAGAACAACCACCTTCCTACCCGTAAAGAGGTTTGAAAAAGACTTGGCAGTACTGTAAAATGGTTGATCCATGCCAGATGGAAAGCCAGCTAAGATCTACAAATGAGAATATGTAATAGCTGACCATCTAACCTCACTTCTCTGCAGTATCTCGAAATAACAAAATACAGCAACAGAATAAARTGATGGCTATGTTGTTAGAATCTGATAAAATTAACTCCAAAAGTATTTGATGTAATCTGTGGTTAAAGGAATGGTAACAGGACTTGGAAAACCTCAGTTCATCTCTCACCTTGACACAGTAGTTTTCTCTAATGTTAGGCAAATAAGCTAGGGTGAGATTCTCAGAGACATATAGGTAAATAATTCCCATTTGATCAGCTACTAGATTTTTGTGAATCTGATGATCTTCTATTTCACAGCCTATCTGGACACCTTAGAAAAAAACATAATACTTCCTTTTTTCTGCTTTTGTCCATCTTGTCTTTTTTGGTGAGGGGTCAGTGTAGGACCTACTTGATAACATCAAAATGAGGGGGCAGGGAGAAGAATTGTAAGTGAATAGCTTAGAAATCTCAAACTATCAAGGAGAGTATTTCTCACTCTGTGCATCGCAGGAGTTGGAACAGTTTCACAGAACGATTGAGCAAGTCTCCTCCCAGCAGCCATGAAACTCGTTTGGGAAGTAGAACACACAGAATCTGTGCCAGCTGGCTTGCACAGCAGTGGAAAAGTCATTTTTTTCTTCCTGCTAGGCAAACAACCTAACTTCTGGACTCTTAACAAGGTCTTACGTAGTTATTCTTTAATCTTTGCAWGAGATATCAGAAGCAAAAACAAAAAACAAAACAAAACAAAATAGAATGGTTCTCCAGCTAGTCATGAAGCTGAACACCCTCCTTCAGTGTTTTTTTCATACGACTGTCATCAATGGGAGGAACACAGAACTAATACGATTATTGTCAACCCCCTAAATATTTTTCAGCTTCATGAAGGAAGAGAGTGCTCTCATAAAATATGAGAAATGCAGGTACAAATCTCAGAAATAGGAAAAAGATGAATCTCAGTATTTCTGAGGGATTTCACTGTTGAGACCTGTCAGATCTGAACTACTGGATAGCAAGCAGATGTTGGCCATTCTCCTGCAATAAGGTGAGTTTAGCTCTCCATTTTTTAAATTCTGTTACAAAACTCCCCAAACCTTAGTGTTTCAGGTCAAATATTTTGGTTGGTATGAACTTACTAATTAATCAACTAGACAAGAATAATATGAATTTGGTTAAGGCTCTGATTTTTAGATTTGACTGGCAAAGACATCTTCCTTTGCAAAATAATGGCTATTTGCACAGTCAAATTTTCTACACCGAGCTAGAAATCAATTACACCTGTAGATATCAGAAGTGAAACTAATGTGAATCTGGAACACTCTATTGAATTTTTACTGGCATAAAACCAAAGGGAAATGAGAATGATGTTTCTGAGCTCCGAGAATGACTGTCCCTGCAGTACGTTCATAGCAAAGCTGACGCACAAAGATGTGTTACAACACAAAAACTGTGATATACTATACCAGTATCCGATAAACAGCATCCTCTTCATAGTACAGACTTTCTTTTTGTCTCATGTCTATGAAGTGTCTAACACTGGAAAGGAGTCAAATTATCTTTGAGATTTCTGAGTACTACAATAATAAAAGCATTATAGCTSCACAGACATACCTTAGCAATTGGCTTTTGAATATATAAGAAAGTGATTATATAAGACAGCTTGGGTTACATAACAAAACCAAGTGATACACACTTCCAGAAGTAAAATGCAGCTGTCTAATGTTGAAAGTTGAGTGAGAAAGTAAATGATGAATTATATAAAAATATTCCACATGAGGATCAAACAAAAAATTGATCCTGTCTACAACTAGTTATACATACTTACTAGCTTTTTCATCACTAGCAATACTTATAGGTATTTATGACTTAAACAAAAGCCACTGAACCATCATCCTCTACAACATAAATTACGTTTAACCCACAAATATGCATGAGAATATCAGGGAGATAACTGTCAGAAAACAAGACTGAAACTTTCATTATAAAAAATAAAATTTATCAGTCAATGCAAGAGACTTCTTGGTTCATTAAACTCTGGAAAATTAAAGCAGGTTCAAAGTAATTTTCATTACAGATTAAAAATGAATCTTTATTTCAGTGAGATTCAAGCCCAGGCCAGTAATACTTTGTAAAAATACATTGTAAATCTACAGTTTAACCATCAGTTAAAATTAAGAAATAAAATGCCTCAGAATAACACTGTTTCCTTTGCTTTAAGAAGATAGTCAGATGATGAAGTAACATCATCCTTTTTTTTTTTTTTTTTTTTTTTGCTCTGTCTTACATCATGTTATGTTGGTCTTGCCTTGGAAAAAATACTCATGTGAATCTGTATCTACTTGATCAATGATCTAGAATCTTTATTTTTGATAAAGTACAAACATTTTCATTTCTGGTAGGAATCTATCAATGTCAGCGCTAAAGTACTGGACAATCAAGAAACCATCCTTCATTCTCTCATCCTTCTATGATTTTTARAATAAATATATGGGATGCGGGGAAGGGAGAGAAAGACACACACATCAAGACCTTTCAACATAATAATATCTATAATTTAAGAATTTACAAATTTCACACTGCAAGTCAGAGATATTTATAATGTGGGAGATTGAAATGAATGTGAGCACATTTTAAAGTGTTCTAAAACATGCCATTTTGTTATTCCTTAGGGTCTTCTTGTCTTTTTCTAAATTGTTAAGAATTCTAGTAARTACTTTAGATTGCAAACATACTTAAGTTCTTAATATTAAAAGACCACTGATCAGGTTTTGATTATAATAGATATGATACATTATATTACAGTTTCTTGTGCTACAAAGGCTAAATAATGTAGGTAGATTGTATTAGTTTGTGTATCGTGTATAGAAYGATACAATTATTACTTAAAATAAACAATAAAAAAAAAAAGTTGGTCTCCCATCTCCAATTATTACAATCTGGATAAAATATATTTGAAGTTCTCTGTCTCCCTCACCCTAATATTAAGAAGTATTTAATCCTCAATGTGCTTTTCCATAATACTTTATGGAAATCCACAGCTCAATTTTTACTTTTAGCCACAATCTTAAATTTTCAGTCTTCTGAAAGGTTAGTAGATTTGTTCTAACAGTATTGAATTATGTAATTTCATATGCACCATCTTCAGGGAAAATGACAGTAGTTTTGCCCAATAAGTTTCAAGCTGTCTTATCTTGTGAATATTAACAGATAGTCCCAGAGACAGCACAGGACGGAGAGATAACCCATCAATTCTCTTAAYTGCTTTAACATTCTTTTGAGAGTTCTCAATATTCTGGTATCACCTACTTTACACTAGTCATATTGCTACACTTAATGGCATGCTTAATAATAAATAACTTATGCTTAGTAATTTATCTCTCTTCACAATTGGCTTTGACTTGGTCTGGCCTACCTACCTATATATATATATATATATATGTATGTTTATATATATGTATATTTACATATGCTCAGCAGTTTTAAGTGGTCTATGACGCTTTTTTGATGATCGACAAACCAAGAAAAATTTCCTTTATGGGTTTGGAAACATCAGAAATAGCAATGCCAGAGCTTATATTTTTACTCTTTAAAGTTGACAGTTGCCTTTGTTTTACACATCATTACTGCATGGGAGTATAAGAGCAGCCACTTGCCAAACAGGTCATCACGGTGCCTGAAACAGCCTGTATATATACATATTGACAGCAYCAACTCTAATCGGAGAGCGCAGCCCTCTATAAATTAAGTAAGTCAGCCAGCACAATCCTCATCTGATTTTTGTTGTTYAAAAGCAGATGTGTTTCATGGAAGCTCACCAGACATCAGCTCTTCTCTTAGTGAAACCTTTCACTCAGGTAAAACCTCTCGCTCTCCAGCTAAAGCGGAGGAGCTCCCACCCAAGTCAGCAATTGAACTCCGAGACGGTAGCATCTCAGAAATGGTAAAGGGAAGGCATTTTGCACAAAGTCTCTCCTGTGTGCCATCTGTATATTTCCCAAACTCATGACTAATGAATAGAGTAATTTTATAACAGATGCACGCTGTGAATTCCAGCACTTACAGCCCAGTGCAGACAGCAGATGAGTTGGTGTAGGGGCAAATAAAAGACTCATGTTGGTGGCACTTACTATTGCAGCCTCATTCTGTGTCTTGTCCAGAGACACAAACACAGTTCATACTTATAAAAATAATTTTCCTTTCAGCTTATTTCCTGCCCTTCTGAAGTTTAAATTAAAAGAACAAGAAAAGAATATATTAGAAGAGGGACAGATCTGCCCATTTGTATAATCCTCACACCCAGTATTAGGAAATTATTGGAGATTATGCTATCTATAACTGTCTGATCTTTTTTTTTTCTCCACTTGGTGGATGAGTGGGCTTCTATTAGCGGGTGTGAATATATTTTCATAATTTCAGTCATACAAGTATCTGGTTTCATTTCATAAATTACAGATAAGTTTTTTCTCTATCTATCTCTGTTGTTCATGCATACACACTCTGTCTCCCAGCATTACAAAAAATATAAGAAATATATAATCTAAAATACAATATGCAAAATGTCATAAATCTTTGAAAGTTTATTTACAACATCAGAATACCTTTYTTCGGATGAGAAAAATGTCCATAAGAAGTCATAATTCATTTTCAGTTAGTAGTGATTTAATTTAAAGTAGAAATCGCATCATCATGTTATGCTTTCCCACAGCCGCATGCTTTGAATGATTTTAACGTTTGAATAGAATAATATTAATTAAAATAAAATACATATTTTTCAGAAAATATTACACCTAATATCCTCATTCTTGATAAAAGCCAGTGGGGTTCTTTATTTTTCTTTTGGGTTTAAAATTAAAACAAACTTTCTCCCTTTACCTTAGTCTTAGCTCCATGCCACAATAAAGTCACAGTTATATATATTGGGTATGTGGTTTATGATTTATATAACTTAGATCGAGACATGCAATGAGCAGTCATGCTTGTTTATTGCATATATTTCTTTTATTTTTATAATAAGCATAAATTTGTCTAGTTATTACAGTTTGCAAAGCTGTGGTTTAAATAGGAAATCAATAATGCATTTTTAAGGTTAAGCTCAGTGAAACAAAGCACTGAAATAGTCCCTGATGAGATTGCACCTCAGCTGAACTCGCAAAGAACAGCATTATGGAGAGAGGATAAYGCCATACCTGCAGTATTATAGATTGCAGCCAATCAATCAGCTATACTGTAATCGCTCAGGGCATAGACCTTCTATTCCACTAAAAAAATGCCTTTGGGCCTCAAGGTAGAAAGATTGACATGCAAGAGTTTGGAGCAGCCTAAATCAAATACTTCCCTGAAATGAGTGAATTAACCTTACCAGAGGACATGGCCAAAACAAGCGCTTGCACAGGTCCTGCGGGCAGAAGTGGAGTCCTGGGTCTAAGAATAAACCAAACGCTCTGCGCTGGGAAAGCACAGAGGCAGCTAGGGCTTCGATGGACGTTGGCACGTCTTTCTGCCCATCTCGCTTCAGAGGTATGGCCAAGTGGGATCCACTGTGCGGATCCCTGTCCATCAACAGCAGGCAGGTCCTGGCTCTCCGACAGCTCTGCRCGGGACTCCATGAGCGCTGTGCCCCAGCCCCAGCCTCAGCCCTTTGCCCCTCCTTACRAGGACAGMTCTTCAGTTCAGGCCAGCATGTGARCCAAAAYGCAACTTGCTCATTTGTTAAAGCCCAGATCTCCTGGAGTGATTTCCTTTCCYTTACTAGGAAAGGAGTCTCTGAAAGATCCAAGGAATTTTCAAYCAGGTTAGACTTCACTTTTCCATTGATTTCATTAATTCCTTCCTTATAAACACATTAAGCTCTATTTATTATTGCTATTAACTCTATTTTTAACATGGAAGGCCAAAACATATCCTATGCTTCTAAAAAAAAGYAGTGTGATTTTTTAAGAGCAACTATAGACTTCAAGTGCCTAATGAAATTCCTACAACTCTTTGAGAGATAAAATCTGCTCGGTACAGGGAAGAGTTGCAAATTATAATGAAAATTGAGATACTTAAACAGATACTAGTTGTACATAAGATATGTTACTTGGAAGGAAACATTTTAATCTAGTGAAGAGAAAAATTAGTTCACCTAYGGTATCTAACATGTTTATAGGAAGAATAATCATCTACTCTAAATTTTACTTTTTTAAGGCCATATTTTATCATAAATGTATTAATCAAAAATTGGTTAGTGACACASATGCTATCTGGATAATCTTAAAATTTTTAAAAGTTCAGTTCGTACACAGAGGTTCATAAAACACATCTGTAAATTAATTCATTTAGAACTCTAAAATTCTTAAACACATTACTCAGCTTCTACCTTTCTATAGCGGGGATGGCAAAATTCTGTCTCACTATTTTRTGACAGATTATTCAGAAATATCAGGTGAATAACTAATTCACCAGAAAATTAAGTGTTTGCTTTCCTAGCTGCTTGGAAGGTGTTAAAGGCCATGAATGATAAGATAGTAAAAGCTTATCGCTTAGAAAATTCCAGCTAAACCGCTTTTATTGCTTTGCTTCACTTTAKCTAAAATTCCCTCTGATGTTAGAGCTTTTGAAATTTGTGGGAGGGATTTATCCCCAGGAAGAGTCTTATTTTCTATTTCAAAAAGAACTAAAATAAGTCTTTGTTTTTAACCCCTTTTGATGCACATACACATTTTTGTACGGTTTGTGGTATTACATAGCATTAGAAACCACATCTTGCAACTCRGAAATTGAACAAAGTTTTACTTTTGAGACTGTGCCGACAGTTCCTGGCTTTATTACTCCTTTGGCCGTGCAGACAAAACACAGTATGACAAGCTCATGTGACCAACAAGAATTTTTCATTGATTCACCACTTGCCAACCCATGTAGTTTCACACTGCTAACCTATCTGACACCTTCCCATTTACCTACCTGCTAGTTCTGCTCAGACACAAGGACAGAAAGGAATTTCTGGTCAAACCAAAGCAAGGGAGAGACTAGAGAAGAGCCAGACAAACAAGGCCCTCAGCTGCCACATGCTCGCTGTCTGGCATATTCGCTGTCTGGCAGTTCRAAACCTGGACTGTCCCTAAGGTCTCCCACCGGAGAACCCTAACCATCTCTTGACAACGCAGGGGCAAGGGCTGTCTCTTTCTTTTCCTCTCTGTTTTGCCAAACATTTGGAAAGTCCTACTCTTCATTTCAGAATGAAAGAAAGGTCTGAAATCTTGCATGTTTACATGTATGCATGTATCGTGACGTTTCTGCTATACTCGCTTGCCAAATGACGGAAATCTGAGGAACAAGTCTATCTTCTCTAGGGGAAAGAAAAACAAACAACCCAAAATATTGCAAGATTTAAGTTTTCCATGAGCACTAGATAAGTAATTCATGCTCTAGGACACCTACCCCCAAAATACAGAAAGTACTGCACCTCCTTAAGGCATGTCTTTGCTCCAGAAGAAAGGCTCTGTTCTACTTGATTGCCAATGAAAATTAAATATTTAACTAATTAGTATCTGGGGCAATATTGGGCAGCCTGGTCAGACAACTTCTCTGAGCAGTAGACAATCAGAGCAGAAAGAATCAGTCTGATTATTTCTTAATAAGGTGGCTGGAATGGCTCTCAGTCAATCAATGGAAATGGTTTATATACTAGACCATTATTCAAAAACAATGTGAATAATAATTACGCAAATAAGAGCCTTTGGTCATATTACAAAGAATTTCATATTTCACTATTACTTAAAAATAACCATATGCACAATTATGCACGTGAATCCTCAGACAAAGTGCAGGGAATTGCTAATTGCTCTATAAGTACTCAGCCGAGCATCAGTAACCAAGCAGTAGCCCACTTGTCTAACTCGTTAAAGCTACTTAAATTAACAACAAAATACAGAGCAATAGAGTCCCAACTTGCCAACATATTGATCAATTCACTCATTTGCTGTTCACTTATTAACCTCATTCCCTACCTCCCTCTCTTATTCAGCATAGCAAATCTCATAACTTATATTCTGAGGAGGGCAAAGAAAATCAAGGATATCAAACTGTTGTTGTTGTTTATTTATTAAATTGTAACAGCTAATGCTAAATACTAAGTTTATAGTTATACACGTGAATTAAACACCAGTTTGTTTTTCAAAGATGCTTTCAGTCAGAGGTTGCTGAAGATTTTGGAAAATTGGGTTAAGTTTTCATATGCTTGTTAGTACAGGACACGTGTATCCTTTCATGATCAAGTCATAAGGAAGCTGGACTGTATGTCACATGAAAACTTAGGGTTATTTAGTTGTATTATTACTAGAACAGTTTAGACTATCCTCAGTGATGCTTTTAGTTCTGTTCAGATGCTTGCTGTCTGAAGGGGTCTTTGAAGCAAAGAAACCAGATGGTGACCAATCTGATTTTGAAGAATAATTTACAGTCTTTTCAAGTATCCACAACAAAGCTAAGACTTTTTTATTAATTGACTTTCAAAGTTGATGTCCCAAAGTTGATGTAAAGCAAGTAGCAAAGTTTCACCTCCCAGATGGCCCTTTTGTTCTGCAAAGATTAAGCACTCCATCTACCAAAGAGGAAAAGAAAATGTTTATTTTCCTCAGAGCAAAGCCAAAGCCAAGCATTACAATTTCTCCAACCCAGCTCTTTTTGACTATTTTTATASTCCTAGGAAATCAAGGAAAAACCCTCAGGTCTTGAATTTCCTTCAACTTATTTCAAAAACCAAATCATTCTCAGTCATTCGTATGATACAATTCCCCATTAAGTGGGGAAAAGCTTTCATCACAACTACCTTTTCTTTGGTTTTCAGGCCAGAAAACTCAAGACTGTAGATTTTTGTGTTTGTACATGTGTGTGTGTGTGTGTGTATGTAGTTTGTGTGTATACATCTATACGCCACATGAGAAAAAGGAAAGTGTACTCCTCTGAGTCATGTCTAAGAGTGATACTTGGGCAGAAGAGAGAAAAACACCRTGAATACTGACTATTGACTCTATAGTAGCTGAATCTTGCCTTCTCCTTCCAGATTTATATTAAAATTAAGCATTCCTGAAGAACAACACTATTGACATGGCTTCCTCAGGTTTGCATTCCAGTGCAAGCATCTCCACTCATACTAGTAACACTCCAAAAAAGACTCTCAGCAGCTGAGCTGCTGTTCTCCATTGAGTAGAAAAAATAACTTAGCCACTTCACATATCTCCCATGTGTCAGTGTCTAGATGTGTAAAGTAAATCATGAAGCATATTCACCCATCAAAAAAATAATAATTACTATTATTCCTCAAAGTATAATCACCCAATACAAAATACACACTTGTTTTCTGCTGTTTTGACTTCATGCCTATTACATTTCTTTTGAAATTTAAATTGCTCATAATATCAATTTGATGTTCCATGTTTCATTTTTAAATTTCCTCCTCTCAAAACTGGAAGTATAGATTTAATTTTCACACACATAAAAAAAAATGAAAAGAATCCTAAGTTGCCTAAGGCTACACAGGGTGAGGTAGGCTGAAAATTTAAGTTGGAATGGATACATTTCAAACAACTCACAATTGATTGCTAATTCACTTCTTACTGTCCTCCAAAGGAATGTATTAAGATATATTCTCTGCTTATGGAATTCTAACCACTGTGTTCAAAAGTCCAGCCCAACTAAGAAGGCTGGACATCTTGAAAGCTCTGAAAATCTGAACCAGATGCTTACTGAGGTTTAAAGGAGATGAGAGTTTAAGGAAGAAACCTGGCAGAAGGAGAAAAGGGGTAGCAATTTTAAATGACCAACTTTTCCTTTTCATATGGTCTTCTGTGATGCTTTATCTTTTTCTTCTTATATCCTTTTTAGCAAGTTTACTGTATTATAGCAATGAGAAATAAAAAGATTATTTCCTACCATGTTTTTAAGTCAAGTTTGTTCTATGTCCTTTATTGTACAAGAGTGAGATGAAATCTTACTTATAATACTCAAGTGGTGATGGAGCATTCAGTAATGAGGCCACAGAKAAGGTTATTTTTTAGCTATACAGAATTGTTGGATAATTTCTGCTGCCACATGCCAGGAGATACATTTCTGCTGCTTCTGCAAACTGGAGCTGGCCAGAGACCGCAAGAGCTTCACAAGCTGACTTCCCTCCTGCTGTCAGAAACTTTCTATCCATAAAAGATCTCAGCCCTGAAAATATCCCATCAGCAGCCATGATGGTGTCAGCCTGGATTCCAGAGGATATTTTCCCATGAAAATTTTAGCATTGAAATCACTGTTTTGAATTTCAGTCACAGTAGAGACTCCAAAGACTGACTATACTGAGGTAGACTTTGAATGAATCCAATCAGTGGAAGTCCTCTTATATGCAAAACTGAATCAGTAGCATCATGATCTCGACAAGGGGAAACATGCCTCCTAAAAAGGACTGCATCTTATTGATAACAGAGGGTAGAGAGGCCATACCCATATGGTGGTATTCTAGAACTCACTGGAAGAATTAATCTAACAGGTCTTCACAGTAAAATCCCCAAATATAACCTAAAATTTCTTAGAGATACTTGCTTCAGTACTACTTTGCATAATACAGTTGGTCATTTGTATAGTGAAATTCTCTAAATAATGAAAATTTTCTATAAAATTTAATCTTTTACTACATTTTTCAAAATATATTCTTTACACTACCATAAATGTGTGGCACATTATATGCAATCTCAGATACAAGTTGCAGTTAAGTCTTAGTCTTTTCTCTGATGTTTGATTCACGAACAGTGCCACAGATGCAGTCTGTAATGTCTGAAATAATCAACTGAAATTACTATTAGTGAGAGTGGATCAATGCAAATAATATGCTATCCTGACTGAAATTTTACTAAGACAATAGGTTGTGACCTCATGCTCATTACATTTAGTTACTGAGGTACTGATGATTTATGAAGAGTTAAACTACATTATTGCTTTAAACAAACCTTTCCAGTTATTAGTCAAAATTTCAAGACTAATAGATTCAGTTCTTTAGTGGGGCAGATGTCCAGTGTTTGATGAGTGATTATTCTTAATCAGAGTTTATTCACTTGCTACTAGTTAGAACATCAAAGGGAGAATCAGAAAGTTGAAAATGAAATATATACATCTTTGATGTATGCTACAAAGACCTTATACGCTACAAAACCGGAGYTGATGATTTTGTATTTTGCTACAASTTAAAGCATATCTATGTGCATGTGAAAAGAAATGTCTCAGAAATAATTCAGCTAGCATATTTTCACCTTGTTTTGAATGGTACATCATTCAAACAGAATTGAAGTTAGTGGTCTTGGTGGGATGAATAGTAATGAAAAGAACTTAGAGATACCTCAAAGTATGATCAAACAAGATGTATAAAAAAATAAATCTATAAGTCAGCCTGAACAGCTCCCTCTAGTCAGAAATCTCTCAAGCTACTTATTATCTTTCTTAGACTAAATATTGTCATTCTTTGGCAATCTGTCATTACATACTGTTTAAGAGCATCATATCCTCCTATGCAACCACCTTTCCCTTCAGGACACACACTACCCGTCTCCTTCACATACATTAGCCTTTTCAACTAAATTAATTTTATCTTTAGAACTTATTTTCATTCTGAAAACTCTAGTTGTATTTCTTTATGTTCCAGAAGAAGACTCAAAGGGGTTGAAACTCAAGTGACTGAAATTATAATTATAGTCATGACTATAAACAAAATAAAATGCATGAGATGTTTCAATGGCAGTGTTTCCTTTTCTGTTTTTCTGGAAACCATCAGATTTTTTCCAAATACCTTACATTATGTGAAGTTTTGATGTTACTCTAACTAAACAGAGTTCTCCCCAGAAAAATCTATGCAACAGCAAGAGATACAATGATCATTTATTTTTTCAAGGATGCTTAAAAATTTCTGACTTCATGGGCTATATTTGAAACTGCATTGACTACATTCTTATCARAAGACTAATTAAAGAGAAAAGGTTTTTTCCTTTAAATTTTCAGAAAATATACACAAAGAAAGGAGGCATACACTAGCAAAAATCACAGAATTACATTTTATGTAATATATATTCTACTAGGATTATGTGAACTAGGAAACATCATAAGCTCTTTCTTTTTGAATTTTTAGATCAGATCTGATCTGTCCTTCAACTGTACATTGACAACTAAATATGACTAACAATTTTGGGAGGAGCAAAACTAAATTAAATCACTTAAGGCCAGTGAGAAYCTACTTTGGAAACAAAATGGGGAAATATTTAAAACTATGCTGAACCATTTTACACTTTTTCAAATAAAAGATTTTTATTCTCAAACATAAAATGCCTTTTAAAAACTATAAATTTTGAAATTAAAATGTTCAACATTGAAAAGATATTTCTATTAATCTCAAAATAATTTTGTCTTTCTCATTCCATATTTTGAAATTTCAGCTTTTCTTTGTAAATTGTGATTTTTTCTAAAACAGATTTCTCCTAGTAAACATCTTAGAAGTATCAGCATTTTAGAACAACCCTGAGTTGAAATCAAGAAACTGTGTAAAACCAGGTGTGTTGACAAGGGGAYTTTTAAATAGAAAAGAGAAGAATATAATAAAGCATTCTCAGGAAAAATCTCTTGCTAAAACAATTTAATGTAGTGTCATACAATAATTGTTTTCCATTCTCTCTTAATAACAAAAAATCTACAAACTTTTATGAACAAAAACTCCAGCAAAACCATCACTAACATAACATGTCATGTTTTGTAAAGAAAATAATACAAAAAATGCCAGAGAGACCATCAGTCACAAATAAGATATAGACAATAGAAGACTACAAGATGCTATCCAATAAAATAAAGGTAGAAAAGGGGGTAAAGTGAGTCATTTTTCAATAGAGAACACAAGCAAGAAGTTCATCTGAATGGTTTAACATGCCATAGCAAGAGAGTGATAAAGTTTATCTCCCCATGACAGACAACAGACTAAGAGTCCAGGCTCCAGAAATTCAGCAACTACAAAAGACCTGGCAAATCAAAATAGTTAAGGCAAGGGGGCTAACACATTCCTGCAGCCCAGCTGGAAGAGGAAGATTATGGAGCAAAAGATTTTGAAGTCAGCCTGTGCTTGTACTCGCATGATCCAGTGCTACAATACAGCAACTGTAACTATTTCTCCTCATAAAATGACATTTTAATTTTACCAGATCAGCATAATTTTCATGTACCAACTGCTGAGTTGTGACATGGAACACCTATTTGCATGAATTTCCTTCGTGCTGTCAACACCAAGTTTCTTTCTTGGCAAACCTATATGCTTGCACCTGCTATGCTAGCACCTGATATGCTAGCTACGGCAGCTAGCTAATGAACCTGAGCTCGCCCCTAAGCTCAGCTTCCTTCCCRAGCCATTTTTGTCACATCTGTTCTCCTCTCATCTTTGCCCACTTGCATACAGTATAGAAACCTTGGCTTTCAGTCAAAGGACACTAAGTCAATATGATGTTTTTTTCACAGTCTTCAGTGCATCATGACTTACCAAATCACTGCCATTCAAAACCTGGCACTTCTGATTTAAGCAACGTAAACAATAAAGRTAATTGGGTTAAACAGGTTATTTTTCAATGGATTCAAAAAATAGTGAAAAGTATTTAAGAAAATTTAATCTTTATTGTGTTTGCTTTTTTTGAATAATACAAGAAATATTCATACTTTTTCCTACTATCATAATTAGGAATACCATTATGAATTTCATTATTTATCCACTAGGATAATTAGATATAGATTAATTTAAAAAAAATGTAGAGGAGCTGGAAAGGGTCAGATTCCAGTGTCAGCTCTGTAATGCTAGTAAAATCAGTCATGTTATTCTGCACTTAATACAGCTATACTGGAGATCAGAATTTGGCTCTATATTTTTATTCCATATTTTAATTATATTCTGTAGTAATTCACAAAACTTTTGAAGCTAAAATAATACCTCCACATTCCCATAGCTGCTAACCAACRACTTTGAAGAATAATGAATAAAGTGCTTACATTATATCAAAAGTATTTAGTTCAAATCCTTGTGGAGCTGTACAAAATTACTTTGACTTTCTGGGACGATAAATGAATTCAGAATCTAGCACCAAATGTTTATTTACCAGCTATCACATTTATATTCAACTAGATTCTTGTGAATAAAACTGAAAGAAAAAGGAAAGAAGAAGGGGTTTGTATTTAAATTACCAACTCAAATGACAGAGAAGATTTTAAAAATATGCCTATCCATATAATTTTTAAATCGTTCCTTTACAATGGGGTAACACAATCAAGCTTTAAACCTCATTAAATGAAATAATTGTTTGCCTGACACTTCCATCATAAGACAATGTACAAATTGCCAGATTCCATCATACCTCTTAAGTTGTTCTTCAACTAACAGTTATCTATCTGTGCTAACCAACAAAGAAGGACAGGTTGGAGATGTGAAGGCTGGAGACAGCCTTGGCCTCGGTGACCATGAGATGGTGGAGTTCAGGATCCTGCATGGAAGAAGCAAGGTAATAAATAGGATTGCAACCTTGGACTTCAGGAAAGMGGACTTTGACCTCTTCAGGGAACTACTTGGAGAAATCCCATGGGTTACTGCCCTAGAAGGAAAGGGAGGTCCAAGAGAGCTGGTTARTATTCAAGTATCATTTCCTTCAAGCTCAAGAGTGGTGCATCCCTATGARTAAGAAGTCCAGCAAAGGGGGCAGGAGGCCTGCACAGACGAACAAGGAGCTGCTGGCAAAACTCCGACAGAAGAGGAAAGTACACAGAATGTGGAACAGGGGACAGACTACTTGGGAGGATTATTAGAGAGATGTAGTAAGAATATGCAGAGCTGCAACAAGAAAGGCTAAGGCCCATTTGGAATTAAATCTTGCAAAGGACGTCACGGACAACAAGAARAGCTTCTTCAAATACACTAGTAGCAAGAGGAACACTAGGGAAAACRTGAGCCAGAATGGGGTGGGGGCCCTGGTGACAAGGGATACAGAGAAGGCAGAATTACTGAATGCCTTCTTTGCTTCAGTCTTCACTGCTGAGGGCAGYCCTCAGGAATCCTGTAGCCTGGAGAAAASAGAGAAAGTCTGGAGAAAGGAAGACTTTCCCTTGATCAAGGAGGATCGGGTTAGAGATCTTTTAGGCAAAACTGGCATCCACAAATCCCTGGGCTCTGATAGGATGCACCCATGAGCACTGAGGAAGCTGGTAGATGTTATTGCTAGGCTGCTCTTCATCATCTTTGAAAGATCAYGGACAACAGGAGTACTGAGTTCAGTCTTGTTCAGCTTCTTCATCAACRACCTGGATGAAGGGACAGAGTGCCTCCTCAGCARGTTTKCTGACAATACCAAACTGGGAGGAGTGGCTGCTGTGCCAGAGGGCTGTGCTGCCATTCAGAGAGACCTGGACAGGCTGGAAAGTTGGGAGGACAGAAATCTCATGAGGTTAAACAAGTGCAAGTGCAGGGTCCTGCACCTAGGGAGGAATAACCCYRKGCACCAGTACAGGTTGGGGACTGACCTATCAGAAAGCAGCTCTTTGGAGAAGGACCTGGGAGTGCTGGTGGATGACAAGTTGACCATGAGCCAGCAGTGTGCCCTTGTGGCCAAGAAGGCCAATGATATCCTGGGSTGCATTAGGAAGAGCGTTGCCAGCAGATCAAGGGAAGTGATCCTGCCACTCTACTCAGCCCTGGGGAGGCCTCCCCTGGAGTAGTTTGTCCAGTTCTGGGCTCCTCAGTACAAGAGAGACATGGAGCTACTGGAAAGAGTCCAGCGTAGCATTACGAGGGTATTTAAAGGACTGGAACATCTCCAGTGCAGAGGAAAGGCTGTTAGAGCTGGGCCTGATTAGCCTGGAGAAACTGAGAGGGTACGTTATCAAAAACTACAAATACTCGAAGGGAGGGTGTCAAGAGGATGAGGATGGACTGTTTTCAGTGGTGCCCAGTSACRKGACAACAGGCAATGGGCACAAACTGCAACACAGGAAGTTCCACCTAAATATAAAGAAAAATGTCTTTCCTGTGAGAGTGACAGAGCACCGGACCARGTTGCCCAGAGAGGTTGTGGAGTCTCTTTCTCTGGAGATATTCAAAACCTGCCTGGACATGATCCTGTCCAACACGCCATAGGTGACTGTGCTTGAGCAGGGGGGCCGGACTAGATGATCTCCAGAGGTTCCTTTTAACCTCAGCCATTCTGTGATTTGTACGTATAGTATTAATTGATAAGGATCTGGTTGCTTGTTTCAGATTCAGAGATTTTACATTGGGATGRATTAAGGGACAGCTGCAGAAGAGAGTACGTGGATATAACACAGGGATGTGTTACTACTGATCCTAACCTTTAGTTTTTTGTTCCTGACAGATTTACGTGATCAAAAATAAAGCTAAAAATAAATAAATCACAAGACCAATAACGTCCTTATGGAGCAGCAACAGCACTTCAGGGTCAAATGCACTCCAGATTCCTTAACAAGCCTGCCCAGGGCCTTACTCAACTATCCTGCAGCCTGGCAGGATACTGGCATAGCACCTTAATTCTCTAGGGAAAGCCAGGCTTTCTGAGCACTGACTCAGATGAAGAGCATAATCACTTACCTGGCCATTGTTCACATTCCTCTCATTCAGACTGTAGCAGCAGAACAGATTAAGCCCGTGGAGTAGAAACTACTTAGATAGCAGTTCAACCACCTTCAGCCTCTCATTTCCCATAGTCTCCAAAGTTAATGTTGTGACTTGACAGTATTGCACCCAGACTAATGTAATATCATCTACACAAACATGCATTTTGGGAATTATATTACCTATTCACATCTTAAAAGTACTCACATATAAACATTTTACCAATTTAAGATAAAATAACTGCTTTATAAAACTGTAGGTTCTCTGAATCATTTAAGTCAGTCAGAAAAGCATTAAGAAGTGATCTTTTTGCAATGTGTCATCTATGCTTTATTTCACTCTGAGAGCATCTTTTGGCATCTGTATGCCTACTGGGATTTGGAAATCTTCKGTAAAATCATTTTACTACAAAAAAGACTCACTTGGATACAAACAGCCTGCCACCGAGCTGAGAGCAGACTTTTCACCAGTCATATTCTCTCGACTTCTATTTCTAACTTTCTTAGAACTGAAAATTCTACTATTTGTCATGTTAAGTAAGACAAAGCTCTATGTGAATATTTGGAGCCTGAGCCTTAGCTAGCTGGTTGCTTCCCTGATGAGGAGGGGGCATCTCTAATTACCATATGCCGTTCCAGACTGATGGTTTGCACAGGCTGCCCTTGTGCCTCTTTCCATAGACTGAAGTCTACCAGGACCCTTCCCCACTGCTTTTAACCATCAGTGGAAGCCAGGCTCCTGGAGCCTTGGACCAAGGAAAGATTAATAATGGTCACGGCATTCCACATCAGTTTTTAGCTGTTAGTTTGATGCAAGCCTGACTAACAGATAATGAAATTAGTTTGGCTGAGCAGAAATTGCTCAGAAGAGCCTAATGCTTCTCCCACATCATTAGATATTTCCTAGAAGAGGGAGAAGGGTGGGGAATGGCTTGCATGTCAGTTTGATAGCCTGGGTAGGGTATGACATTGCTTCAACCAGAATCTTCTCAAGCAGGCAGACAGGCCTTTGATCYGTGCACAGGCACTTTGGAGATTGGAGGGAAACACAAATCAAACATTACTGGGCATGGGATATATTAGAAACACAGAAAGGGGCAGGAGGRAATTTTTTCTGATCCTCAATCACTCTTATAAACCCCCATCATCTTCAATAAACAAAAACATTTCTGTAAAATAGTTGAACATTTTTTATCAAAAATTTTCTGACATCTGTGCTTTTATTTTGTTACCAAATTTATAGTCACTTAAAAGTCAATCATATGGGTCTTTTTGTTTTGTTTTGTTTGTTTAATCACACCATGTGACTTGATAAACTTKTCTGCAGGAATCCACAAGCAATTTTCCTCCTAAGCAACTGGTGAACAGATCTTAAAAGGAGAAGATAAAAGATTCTGGATTTCAGGGACACAGATAGGAATCCTAATAAGCTGCACAGACAAGCAGGAAATTATTAGAGACTTTTATCAATGTAACCAACACAAAAATCTACCTAGGATTACTAAAGAAACTAAAAGTATATAGATAACATTAAAGAAGCTAGAAAACATACAGATGAAAAGTGCAGCATTTACATAGCCTACACCGTAAAAAAGAAAAGGGTGAAGGGAGAATCACAGGCTACATTAGTGCTCCCCCAGATCTATTTTTATGAAGAGCAAAGACGGAGGATGGACAAATATTAAAGAAAAAGAAGTACAGTGAGGACCAGTTCCTAGTGAAAAATCTTAATGTCTTCTATATTCCCAGAAACCATGGAGTCAGTCATATGCCAGTTCTTTATAATTCATCTCCGTAAGTTCATTAGTTCCCTTTTGTTCTGCTAAAGTTGAGCAAGAAAAGGAGAGCAGGGAAAACATTTGTGAAAATGATGCTGAAAAAAAGCCCAACAAATAGTTTTCCCATTTTCTTTCCATTATTATTTTTGTTGAACGCATTTTAGAATTTTAGAATAATGATCACAAATCTTTGTGATCACAGGGTCTGGAGACATTTTAACATGGCATTTCAGAACAAGCGATAGTAGCTTCCAGAAAAAAATAGAGCATTTGCACATACGAGTATCTCCTGAACTGAACTCTTCAAGTCCCTAATACCCTGAAAAACTTCTTGTATTACAGAGAAAGATGGGGAAAACATTATGCACCCTCTATGCAGAAAATTTCAGTAATTTTATCAAATATATGGGGACAAGTTTGCTTCAAGGATGCAGTTCAATTGCAAAGTCTGTAAACTGTTCATATAAAGTCTGTTAATTTCCTGTGGCCTTTGGTTCTGCATGTGCTCAACACAGACAATGTCCCAGGATGCCCAATACTTCTTTTACCCTGAATGGCTGCAAATCATACTAGATTTTGAGCAGGGACATTCTGGGTAAAACTGTGCAAGTTCCCTTGGGTGTTATGGCCGGACTGTTCTTCCTGATGGTGCTTTTGCTCGTGCCCACTCTCCCTACAGAAACCAGTGCTCRCTCATTCCACAAACTCCTTTCTCAGCTCAGAAGCTGAAATGCTGGAAAGAGCTTTTCCAAGCATTAGAAACAACTAGTGTAAAGATAACTAAAAAGAAGAAGATAGAAAAAAAGTAAAAATCTTCTTCTTTTCTGAAAGCTGAAAATCAGGAAGTATTGAAAAATTCAACCTGTGACCTTCATGTTACAGCCTTTTGCACCCATTAAAAATAATAATATACCCATTACAAATAATAAAGGAGAATTCCTTGACTATCTTTTCAATTGAGGAGACAAAAATGGATAAGGTTTCATTTAATTTTCCATTGGTAGAATATGTAAGGCAGATTTTTTTCAAGTTCCACATACCTAACTTGTTAAACTTTCTYTTCTATGCGGTATAATGTCCTTTCATAGATTGTTATCTTGTCAATACACTGTTCATTATAAAATAGGTTCACTATATTTACTATTTAAGTTTTCGGCAGAGCTTGCATTACAAAGAGTAGAGAGTGTGTGTCCACTGCTTCTAACACACTTACTGTGCACCTTCTGAAAATACTGACCCTGTACCTTTACAGCTACAATGATAAAAGACACCTTATTGCTGTTACTATTGGGGATCTTTTCAGTGTGAGAATAAAAATTCTGACACAATGTGATAACTGTAATGCATGGGAAACAGCAAAATTACATGACAGATTGTTTTTCAATTATTTCTATCCCATTTCGGAAGAGAAAAACACATTTGTGTAACTAATAACTAACATAGAGAAAGCACAAAAGAAAGAGATTTATAATATAATAGTACGATTATTTACAGAGTAGTTTGATGGCAGTTAACATGAAGTATATTGAACTTCTTAAAGAATAAAGAAATATATATTGACTATATAAAAAGCTGCTTTCACAATCAGGTTACAGATCCTTCCAAAGACCAATAGAAAATTACTAATTCATTTAAATAATAGCACTGTTCATCTAAATATCCATATATACCATATTAATAAATGCTTCAGAGAGGAGCACATATCACTTTATGAGCATTCATGAATAAAACATCTTGACAGACCCTCAAAGAATATGAATAGCAGCAGCTACATTTTACAAAGAGAGAAATTAAGGTGGTCTGAAAAAAACATCACCATCAACAACAGAATTTTAATTAAATCTAATTTTACATCTTCAATATTTACATAGTCCTTCCCTCTTTCAAATGATTTTTACAAAAAGTTTATACTTAGAAGGTTAGGCCTTTTTTTTTTAATTACATCATGAAAATACAATATTGGATTCCTAGTTGACAGTATTAGTTAAAAACTTCCTTTTCTTGATGAAGGCCATTGGGGTTAAGAGGAAGCTAAACTTAATTTTGATTTTCCAGGTTCAACACCGTCTATAGAAAATGCACAACATCTTATTTGTAGGTTCATAATTTGTGGCTACTCTAAGTAGTGTATTTTGTTCAAAGGGTAAGTATTCTCTTTAGAAAAGAATAAGATACTTGATTATTCAGGTGAAGTATGCCCTGAATACTACTGAACTCTTTTCCCACCTGCAAAGAATAGATGACTATCTTCTATAAAATCTCTGTTTATAACAATTGAAGTGGAATAGGTATCATTATAAGTTCCTGAATACAGCCTGCCATTAGTTAACTATAATGTATAATCACAGAATCACAGAACAGTTGAAGTTGTAAGGCACCTCTGGAGAGCATCTAATCCAACCCCTCTGCTCAAGCAAAGTCATCTAGAGCACGTTAGACAGGGTCGCATCCAGGCAGGTTTTGAGTATCTCCAGAGAAGGAGACTCCACAACCTCTCTGGTTAGCCTGCTTCATCCTGTATCTTTGATTTTGTTGTGCTGTTTTGCATCCTTTAGAAGCCTTCTGAAATGCAGCCTTATTTTCAAGATGAATTAATTATATTCATTTAGTAGTCTTTATTCATTGTAGTAGGTCATTATCACGAATTGCATTTCTACACCTTGATCAAAAATTGGTTTTATTATTCAGTTCACAAACTATGTACACATTTAAGGAGTTTAAGGTTATTTTAACTCTACATATTTCAACTAGCAATAACAGGACAATCACTAGTAAGTATATAGAGCTGTATGCTGTACAATTGAAAGAACAAATGAATGGTTTATAGGCATCGATGCTAACTTCTCATATCAGAAGTTCAAAACAGATGAAAATCTCAGAGGTAAAGAAAAAACCTCACCAGAAACATCATCTAATTTGTTCCATATCTGTTGCACAATGATCTCTTCTCATTCAACAGACCTTACTTGCCATTTTTACCCTGGTGAGTGAAAGTGTTTGTTTCTTCCACTTTCTCTTTGCTTCCCTGCCACCTTCCTGCTGAGGAAACTGTCTGATTATATCTGATCTCTCCTTCATCACTTTCCCCACCCCAAAGTCCTCCATGGATTAAAAGAAGACATCATTCTTCATTAATGAAGTAATCTAAACAAATATATTTCTGTATGCACACAAAAGTAAGTTGTTTGTATCACTCAGAAAAAACAAATRGTAACCTAAAATGTAAGTGATTCATTACTCTGATACATTTATACATAAAATTTATCCATTTTTTCATAGAGAAGGTAACCTGCATTGTAAAAGCCTGTAGAGAAAACTGTGGTGGAATTTCCTAAGATGTTCAGTAGCACTTTGAATGATTGGTATTTAGGGGTCTTACAAGCCTAAAATTTCACAAAATTTTAAAAGCATCGAATGTCCCCATCAATTTTTGCATCACATCTTTCTTCATCAATCATACTTGAAGAAAAACAAAATGGATTCAGGGAATCTTAATTTCCCTGAAGTCTGTAGAGTAAGGAGGCAATAAAATCACATAAGTATAAGCAAAGTTCAGTGATGAGAAAGAACACATTATACCATTTTCATCCCAAACCCTTTAAAATTTCTGGCTTTTCTTCTTCTCTGCAAATTACTGTTCTCTGTGTAAATGACTAAAGAGTATTAGAAAAGTGATCATAAACAGAAAGTTTTTTTTTAATTCAGTCCATCTGCTCCCTTCTCCACCCTTTCAGTTTTCACTTATCTATACAACAAAGAAGTTATTGTATGAATCTTTGCAGAGAGTAACGGTTGTGTTCATGTCACAGACCAAAGGCTTAGCTGGGATCAAAAATAAACGACCAGAATTTGATTTCAACTCTCCTGACCTATAACTCGAGCCACTGTAAAAACTGCCTCTTGGAAATCTCAGAAAGCAAATCAATTCTTTAGATAATTCTCATCCTCAAAACCTGCATTGGTTTTGTAGAAGATCAGAAAATTCTCACGTATTCATATAAAGAAATGTCTACCTATCCAAACCAAACCCCCAAAACAAGCATTAATGATTTCATAAAAGATGATAAATGGTTATTGTCAAGATTTCTTTTCTCAAATATTTTACCTTGACGAGGTTGTTTGATTTTTAAAATATAAATATGCAAAACTATACATCACACTTCAAAATTCACCTCATGCCTAATGCATTTTAAGCCTACTCCATTTGAGAAGAATCGTAAGTGGTCATCAACAAGATATAAATGTCTGCTTTTGACAGCAGATCAAGAAGAAACAAAAATGAGTTAATGAAGCTTTCTATATTGTGCATGTTAGGAGACTAACAATTGAAATTGTTGTGAAACAGTGATTTGAACCAATCTTATACCAATATATTTCTGTTCCTCTCACGACAGTAATTTCTATAAATATTATTGACACATTTGTTAAATTTACTCACTAGTTGCTTTTGGCAACCTCAAAAAGTACTGCAGCAATTTTAAAATGTACTGTTTTGTTATAATTACATTGCTATTAAAATAGAGGGAGGTTCATATTATATCATTTCCRTATTTTAGAGAAGGACCTACTTAGACTGTGAAATTTTATCAGCCCTCATTTTCCTTGGGACTCCATGGGGCATTTATGTGGTTTAGGAGATTACTCTAAAACCTTACCGCCTACTGGAGAGTCCTTCTACTACTACCAGGCTGTACAGYCTCTTTTTTTCTAGTTGCTGCCAACTGCCCAAGAATGATATCTGCTKTAATATTTGTATTTGCAATTTCCCTAATTTAAATTCCTACAATAAACAGAAGAAAATCCAAAACCTTAATACGTGAATGGTGTGACGGATAAACAGTGATTTAGTTCATCGGAGTCCAGGTACAAGTWTTTTTACACTGCAAAAATGACCTGCTCCCTGGGCATCTCCAACATTTGCACATACGTCTTGGTAGTGTGTTGCAGACCAAAGAACCTGCTGGGCTGCACTGAGTAAAATCTTTCTGAATCTTCTGCCGAATTGCCACCTGAGCTAYGCAGTGAAATGGAGGTTCACTCTATTATCCTTTGGCTACTACAAACACTGTGCTGGAGAAAGAAGGTTTCACCCTATCCTTATGTTCATAGTATCTTACTGGTAAGCAATTATGAACATGTCTAAAAATCAATTGACCTGAATCCAAGTTAAAGTAAAATGCAAGTAAAAGTGTATTTCAAAATAATACAGATTTTTTCTTTCTCCAACTCTATTATTTATAAATATGTGCAAAAGACAGGTTTAATGTATTCGGCTAAGGTTAAATCAGAAAGTTCTCTGCCTCTCTCTTCACAGCCTGATAAACCCATGGTGCTCTCACAATCAAGATGGCAGTAAGGCATTCATAACATTTTCCTGTATAACRCAGACAGCACACTCCAAGAAAAAACACTTTTTTATAGCTTTCATCAAAAATCATCATCTGTTGGTGAAATGTTACATTCCTACAGCCAGGAGCCCCTCATTTCTCCTAAAGTATCCAGGTAGATTCAATTTTCTACTGGAAAATTACTATATTTGCTACCTAGACAGGAAATGTGCACACAGTGCTTCCTGAATAAAGTAAGTATTTTTCTGCTCCCTTGGATATGTATATCTTACCTCTCCCACTCGAATGGCTAATTAACAGTTTTTTATTCAGTGACAGAGAAATTTCCTCCCCTCTCTTCCTCTGGTGAGCCACTGATATATCTCATTGTGATATATAATCAATAAGCACCACTAATTCTATATCTTTTCTATTCTATATGAATAAAAACATCTGACAGAAAAATTTCAACAGCATACAGATATGTAGCTAATTATTATTATTGCATAAGATAAAGCTTGACAGTATTTAGTCATTTTCAGGTGACCTATCTTTTACATCTTTTTCTAAGCCACCGTCAACTTCTTCTCATGACTCAGCCTAGCTTTTACCTTTATAATAATAAGTAGACATGCATCTTTCACCATCATTAGTGCACACTGAAGATCACTKTCACTTTATTTCTTGTGCAAATTATGTGGATTACCGACTCCTACAGAAGCCTACTGCCAATTTTTATTTCTTTACACAAGACTTTCAGTACTTTGCTGCATGAAATCTCAAACTGAAGTGTCAAAATCATCTTGTCATTCCCACATTACTGAATGGAAAAGTCTATAGCAATACAAGACCGTGGGAATGTTTTTTTTATGATGGTGAAGGTGGTGATTAAAATCCTACGTTATGAGAATTATTTTTCTTGTCTGCTTTCTGCCAATCTTTCAGAGGATTCAGATTTGTGTAAGGCATTTTTAGCTATCCAGGCATGCCCAGTGCAGAAGCTAAATTAAGCTCATACTGTCAGGAAATGTAACTAGTTGGTTTGGTTTGGTTTTGCTTTRTTTTGTTTTTAATTAGGAGTAGCTAGCTATGCTCTTCCCATTAGCAACAGAAGACACAGCCTAACAAATGGACTACATCTCTTTCTCATGTTGCTCAAGGTGTCCTTGTACGCGATTATTTCAGTTTTATTGGGAATCTGTCATCTTTGCTACTTCTGTATATGCTAGAGGACAGAGGTTGACAAATATGCACTAGCCTCCTTCCTTCCTGCTTGCTGGATTTCTTTTTACACCTCAGTTAGTCTCTGCTTGGGTATGGGACTAAACAAAATCTGTATGTCATCTTTTATAGGATACCTTATTTCACAATGATTCTTTGTTACTCTGAATGTCAGCAAAAATATTTTCCATAAGTTGTTGAGAAGTAATTTCTACAAACTTAGCACACAGTCATTGTTTCTTTGGAAAGTAGGAGTGTTAAAATCTCCAGGAGGTATTGTTGAGTTTACTAAACACCAGTTCAGCTCTGTAATCTATACCTTGTACCATTGGCTTATGTAACGTGGCTTGCACAGCTTGTTCAACTTCTGTGTACATTTGAGGCCAATATAAATCAGTTGTGAACTTTTTTGTTTGTTTTTTTTTTAAGTCTGAAAGTACAAATAATTTTCGTGTAGTTTTATGGAAATACATATATTTTCTCTGTAGCAACATAGAGTTATCAAGTTTGCTGTCTTTGTACAAATACTTAACTTGCAGTATCAGTGACACATGGGG
Source organism: Rhea americana (assembly GCF_003343005.1). Classification (NCBI taxonomy): domain Eukaryota; kingdom Metazoa; phylum Chordata; class Aves; order Rheiformes; family Rheidae; genus Rhea; species Rhea americana. Next base: position 1,784,480 of record NW_028186668.1, read on the forward strand.
GATATTTTGCGGGAGCGCATATATGAAGTCCTAGGCTCTAATGACTTAAGTACATTCTGCAGTGTATCAGCCTCAGCTGGAGCTAGACTGCACTGTACTGATGGGCAGGTCCAGTCTTTGCCGTGACTCTCTAAAAAGTTGTAAAGAGTGGGCCACCAAAACTCTCTAGGTTTTATGCAAAATCTCATATTCTCAAAGATATTTTTGCCAAGCTACTTTTGCGAAGATCAAGAACAGTCAGCTTCATCAGTCCCTAACATCACATTCTAATAACGTATTTTTGTATGTTCTCACGGACCAGAGTTGAAATCCTCTTCTCATTTTGAAAGTGCTACTTCTCAGCTTTTGTTCACATTTGTAATTACCAATACCTTACTTTGCTAAATAAAACTGCAGATACAACACTAAACACAGTACAGTGCCAATACCACACTTAGAAGAATCAGTAGACAGCCTACATGCTTGCTTCCATTAAAACATTTCAGGACTGGGCCCCTCCATTTAAACTCTTTCAGTTCCACAAAATCCTTATTGACAACTACGTTTTATGTCCTGAGTATCTGCCAAAAAGAAACAAATTTATTTTTTTCCTGTGTTTACCAATCCATTGGTGTGTGGTATACTGCTAAAGCAGGAATTTCAGAGATMGACTCAGACATCCGGAGATCTATTTGCACCCTTCGTTATATTTACTGTTTTCCCAAGTGTATCATATGTTTCCTGTGGTTTACCTTTTTAGCTCTTCCCAGAGCTGTTCAAAGCCTGGGCATCCTCCTCCGCTTGTTCCTTTCCCTCAGATTAAATGTCCATAGTACTTGCTATTCTATCAAAAAAGAACTTACTTCCCAGGAAATATCCTGGATACCAAATGCAACCCACAAAGAAATCTGAGGAGATTCTTTCAAAGGAATAGCTCTTTCTGAGCTATTTTTAATATAATATAATTAAATATAATATAATTAAATATAATTAAAAAGAGTTCTGCAAAAAGTATAAATACATTCACTTTCATTTCTATCTCCTAGAATGTCTTCTTAAACAGTAATAGAGATTGTTCTTTTTGTCATATTTTGCTAATTATTTAGGTCTTTATAGGAGAAAATAATTTCATCAGAATTTTATTTCAAGTGTACAAGCAATATGTGTATGTTCCTTTGGTAAAGAACAGGCTGAAAATTATATACTTTCTACTGGTCATTGGCTCAATCTGTTATATTCAAAAAACTGAATTATGGAATTTGTCTTTGAGGCCTTCCCCTAGTTAGACGAATTGTGAGGAGGGTTGGACTTACTTCTACTCTGTACTCTGAAAACTTCACATCTCTTGAAATGCAATAAGAACAATCTCTTCACAAATTCAGGAGTTTTCAGGCTTTATTACCAGCTGTAGCTTTTTCTCCAGTTCATTAAATCATACATGTAGCTCACATACTTTCTTAACGTGCAAAATTGCCAYTATTTATGGTGAATTTTACCTTTTTACCACTTACTCCTTTGTCACCTGTTTGGTAACAGTGTCAATATTTCTAGTGGAAAAGTGCCTAATCTGAAATTAATGTTTTCCCTATGCAGACAGTCCATCCTTTTTTAGCTGTAGTATCAGTTGTTGCTCTGTAGAATTTTTCTCTTGTCAAAGTGCCATTGGTTTCCTCTTTTTTCAAGACCTTTAACACCATTAGCTCTTGCAAAGCAACAGTCTATTACAGTGCTTTCATCTTTTTTTCAGATATACATGTTTAGCCTATAGGCACTAGTTTTTTATCCAATTGTTATAAACATTAGCTTTTATTCTAATTTTGAACTGCATCCACTTCTACCTCAAATAATTTGTTTACTGTTGTTGGTAGTGTTCAGAATTCTTCTTTCTAGTTTCTTACAGTATTTTCATCTTTTGAGAAAAATATAACTAATCTCATGGCTGGTTGGTATAACATATGAAAATGTACAAAATAAATAACCTGTTGTCACTAAAATTTAACCTGTAGCTTCATATTTCAAATGCATGTCAGGCAAATAGAGACCCAATAAAGATTAAATGCCTTTTGAGCCCCAGATTCCTGACACAAGATATACTATATCATGTCTGATTATAAGATATACTGCATCTATATAGAGTGTAAGAATAATTCACCAACCTATGTTACCTATTCCCCCTAACAAGAAGGATGTAGCTCTGGTGCTTCACCCTATTTGTTCAGTAGCCCAAATACCCGTCCTGAAGTTTTGTTTTATTTGAGGAAGTTTCCAGTATGAGCAGGTATGGCACCGTCATAAAAATAACACCTGCAACAAGGAACAAGTGGTAGAAATATGGTTTTGAAATCAAAGTAGGTCATGCTAGTACAGGTATTTAAAAAATCTAGGCAGCGTCTCAAAGTGTCTTGTTTATTTGCATCTCTTCCACATATTTATTGATTCATTTTAATTACCATTAATCCTTCCYAGCTCCTTGGACTTGAAGTCATATATCTGAGGATAGATCTAAACACGACATTTTTCAAGTTCTTCAGTAATCTGGTGACGTTTAACCGACACAGGAACACTAACAGCAGCTTCAAGTTACAGTGTTTTTCCACCTCAGAATAGATACCTCAGGCCATTGATTTTTAGATATTTTTACTATATTCAGTGGCTGCAATGATACAAGTTCAAAAAAATCACTTTGATCATAAATACATGTTAAATATTTTCAATTTCCAGTTAAAGATATGGGCCCAAAGTCAGGTACAGATGGAGCAAAACACAGATTTCCACACTGCTCCTTTTTATTTCATTTCTCTYTTTTAAGAATCTATACTGTGCTGAGTAGTCAGCATCGTAACACCCTCAGAAACACTATTATTTCAGCTTTGCGCACAATGCTATTCACACTGAAAAGTGTTCTAACTCTGTATCAGACCATTAAAAAAAAAGACGTTGACTACTGACAAAATCTCCAGGAAAGGCTGTATCTGAAAAACTTTGTGAATGTACATTAGTAGGAAAGTGGCATTCTAGCTAAAAGAAATAGCCCTGGATTTAACTATACATGGATAAAATGAGGAATTGCAAATTTCAGTTCAAGGATTTTGAGCATTTGGTTTATCTGATATAAAATACGGAACTATGCAGTCCTGCGCTGAACTATTCCTTCATGATCGTCTGCTGACGCTTTCCCCATSACCCCAGTTAGATTCATCTGCAGACTTCCTCACGATCAGGGCTCCAGATGGGTAAGGAAGGCACACAGCCTCTTATGGTAAGAGGCAGGGAAACATCTCCTGACTTCTCACTTGACCAGAAGAACAACATCATGACCAAAAGCCAAGCTACGATATTCCTCACGTGAGGGGTATACAAATGACGACCACCCACATGACTGGATGCGCAGAAAACCTACACAATAAAACATGATGCAATGACGCCTCCGTAATGCCGTCACAAGACTGAATGTGAACCTACCCCACGGCAGACCTGCTGCTAGTCACGTGAGAGGGGACAGCCTGAGAGATGCCATGGGATCCACGGCCATAAGGAGCGGACCACAGTGCCAACTAAGTCAACATTGCCCACATCCAAGGGGCCGCTGAGTGCATAAGGCAACACACTGATGGACATGTCTGTCCACAAAGCAGGTTATTAGTGCTTTGCTTTATATGCTTAATAAATGCATGGAATATTCCATTATAGATAATCAGGCAGAGTAACGGCAGCACGATGGAGAGAAATGCATAAAGCACAAACTTCAGAAACAATTGTTTGAAAAAATTAAATGTTATATGGCTTGCACTTTGCAGAGTACATAAGCCATAAGGGCATTAAAATATATATAAAATGATAGTGTTAATAGCAGAGATAGCTAGAAAGTGGTCTATATTTTTTTCCAGAGATTTTTAGTTAAGTTTTTAAAGAATGTGGGCTGTAAATTCTAAACTGTGACCGGCATTAAATAAAAAGATAAATGTTTGCTAGCAAATGGTGTACATCAGCAGAGCAGTTACCACTGTTTTCTCTTGAGCTCACAGAATGATTTAAGACTCCAAATTCCAAATAATCTCTTTTAATAGCAGTGCTAAATTAATGTACTCTACATAGATATRTATGTCCAAAGTGATTGTACTCTCAAGACCCTCAAGATAGAACTCCAGTAGTCCACTTCTAGAATTAGTAAGTCACAGTACATATCTAATTAATAGGAATCTAAATTAAATACACAGCAAGTAGCTAACACAGTGCATGAAACTCTTATTCTCTTTGAACTGTGCACCTCCTAAAGACCTGAAAATTCTCTCCAAAGTGAGTATTACAAAAAGGAAACATTAGAAATAGAAGTGAAGGACAGAAAATTACTGAATAGCTGAGCCTGGATCTATCTGTTTCTTGAAATATTTGTAGTGTTTTTATTCCATCCCCCTCCAGAGACAGGGCTTATTTTAATAAATCTGAGCACTAAACTAAATYTTTAGAAGTGCAGCACTTCATTTAGTCAGCATTACAACTTCCACAGTGCTCTTAACTAGTCACGACTGTGGTATCTGCCTCCAGTCTTCTTTCTGTATCTTGGACCTTGGCTGCATGATTGAAATAGAGCTCAGATTAYGGGGAGTGTGAAAATTATTTAAATAGGTATTTAAAATCTGGGTCTTTATATTACAAGATTTCATAAAAATAATATTGACACAAAAATCGGCAGCTTCCAGGATTTTTTTTCTTACTCATCTACACTTGCAAGAATCATGTCCTTTTCTACTTCTTATTTTTGGGAAACAACTACTATTGAGTTCTGATGTTCTTCTCTCAACACTTTCCTTTCACTGTAAAATGCAAAACCAAACAGAAAATAACCAAACCATGCAACTGAACATTTCAGTGACTGAGAAGGGCATCACAGTCATCACAATTTCCTTCACCTCTCCTGCAAGAAACTTCAAAAATTTACATTCAGCTCTTGAAATATACGAGGTTTCCATCAACTTGGGTGCCTTTTGGAGACATGCAGAGTGAGTGAGTGTGTGTGTGTGGCACGTGCAGAGTGCGTGTGTGTGAGTGTGTGTGCTCAGATTCAGAGCATCACAGAAAAGCCTGGCTCYGCCGCACTGCAGCTACTCTGCTTCAGGTATATGGGTACCTTATTTTGTAATGCTTTCTAGTTCACCAAAACTACAATCTAAATCTCATTTTGATTTTTAATAATAAGTAAGTTTATCTAAATATATATACATATATTATATACAAGATATTTRTTTGCATTTGTATAAATATAAAAAATAAGTTTAATAATAAAAATAAACTAAGGCACCTAATGTATGTAGCCTAATGGTGAGTTTCAGTCACATGAGATCTGGAACTTCAAGAAAAGGAAGAAGAAAATATACTGCTGGAGTTGAATAATTGACAGCATTGGCTTTTATTAGGCTTCACTTCAGTTCATGTCCTCACTACCACTCTTTCTGGTGGTATACAGTTCTGTCATAGAGAACTGTCTTGTCAGTCTTAAAATCTAAAGTCAGCTGTCATTCATTCTTCCCAGAGCCATGGATCTCTGGTTTGCACCTGACACATATTTYTCTACTGTAACTGTCATTATTGATAAGAAAGGTGCTGATAACTAGTGAAGCTCATTCATCAGAGAAGCCAACCTGGTGGAACACCCACTCTGCAYTGGTAAATGATAAAAGAACCTTCTGAGGAACAGGCAAGACTTTATTAATAGACAGAAAATGACTCAAAACACAGAATACTTCACTTCAGCCAGTACTAGCCAATGGAATAAAACATGAGTCAACACTAAAAATTCACATTTATCACCCTGGCATCAATAAAAATTAACTTAAATGCATGAGACCTCCTATGCACCTTCAAATCATACATAATAATACAACAATCCTTCCCTGAAAAAGTTAGGTGCAAATGCATCTTGATAGTTCTCTGTTTTTTTTCTGCTACAATAGATTTTCTTTGTACTTTGTTCTGTTGAACAATTCTCAATCCCTTCTATAATTATGGTATAGTTTCATAACTATGGTTAAYTTCCATGATATTTGTATGCATGCTAACTTTTACGATGAATGATATTGTATACATTAGAGTAGCCCAACATTCCTGTCTAGAGCTAGTTAATTACTAGTGCTGATTTGAAAGGTTTCAGTAAAGTTTTTTTTTTTTTTTTTNTGACAGAATTTACCATTCCAAATTTACCTTCCCTTCTCATTGAGCTCTGTTGGTGCAACAGACTTTGCTTTTAGTGAAACAGTAGTGAATCTTTTTCTAACATTTTGCTACAAAAACAGGGAAAAACTTTGTCTCAAAYGTCTAAAAATTAAACAAAATAAACACACACACAGAGAAATTCCCACCTTTTCTAAGGATTACATTTGTACTGCTGTATTATATGACCATTTGGCTGCATGAATGTTGGAACAGTCTGATTTGAAATCCTCCTGGAGTATTCAGAGTTGAAAATAGAGCCATAAGTCATTCAAAATTTAATTTCCCCTGGATTTCCAGTGAAATCTCAGCTTTGATCTATGACATCTCTGCCACAACAAACTGGCCATTCTTTATGTAACTGTGCTTCAGACACATGCTTCCATCAGTGAAAAATAAAGTATGAGGGATATTTGGATCAGTGGTACAGGACTACAATAATGAATTAATAAACTGAAAGTGACAGAGAATGCTTTGAAAAATAGAAATGTGATGAACAGACATAAATCAACGTGCTAAGCCTTTTTTCAGCCAAGGGCTTATGGCCAGGCCTAACTTCAAACACAGGAGCAGTGTGCAGTCCACCTCTGCAGTGCTGGCACAGCGGGGTGTACTGGAGGAGCAGGGCTCTGCTCCAAAAGCGCAAGCTTTCTGCAGCTTTGTAACACATTAGGGAGAAGCCAGAACTGTGCAGTGGCAGCAGCAGTAGATATTTTTCAGGGCAYGGTGGGCTCTGAGGATGTGGTGGTGAGAACTGGTCTTCTGATGCTTTCTAACCCATCAGTGATTCTGCTGTGAYGAACATCCTGTGGAGCAGAGCTGTCACCCTACCCTGGAGTATAATTGTCACCCTACCTCACCGCTATTTCTTTTTCAAATCTCACCAAAAAGCATGTTTTTGACATGCCCATGAAAGGCCAGTTTAGAAATGACCTGGTACRTTGGTAAGTCCATCAAAAGCATAGCTAATAGATGGTTGCTCAGCTTATGGCTGCTATTAAATTCTAGGAAGACCATGACCTGTCTCTGCCCTCAACAAGTCACTAGTGTAGCTGGAGCTATAAAACAAAGGAATCAAAAAAAAAAGTTTTATGATGCAGTAGCCAATTCGGTGGTATTGAAAGCAAAGCACCTGTGTTTTAGAGATGCAAAAATTAGGGAACAGAGGACAAAACAGGCAACCAAAATTAAATATCAGTATATGTAGAAGGAAGTGCGCTTCAGGGGATCATATTACCAAAAATATATATATATATATATAAAGAAAATAAACAAACTGAAAGACTGAACCCTAAGTTTCTGCTGCCTTGACTACCAGTCTGGCCCCAGACCAGGAGCTGTGACAAGACAGAGCTTGTCACCACTCCAATCCAAAAGGTGGAACTCAGCTTATCAGTCATGTCACTCGGTTCAGGAAAATTCCCATTATTCCCCTCAGCTAAGGCCTATAGCAAGACTTTCAGGACATTTTATGTCCTAGTCCTAGAGTAGGTCTCCCTCCCTTCCAGTACAGTGTTATTTTAGAATAAAGTAGCCTGGCTGATCTGGCTTTTCAAATGTTTTGTCTGTATTCCTTCTGATATATATATGACCATAACTCCCTATATTGCTGAGAGACTCCTAACTTCTCCCACAACAAAACAACTGAGCTTAGTCCAAAGGGACTCATTAAAAAAAAAAAAAAAAGCCTTCCAGTGCCATAGTACTTCAAAGAGGTGACAAAATCTATCAAATCAAAACAATATCCCCCTCAATTTCAAAAGGCTACATTAGAATTTTGCTTTTTCTCAGGAATCAAAAGCAATGCAACAAAATGGTTGGTTAGAAGTAAAAGCATTTCTCTTACTTTCATTCTCTTTCTAGAATTAGGAAAAATACTGAAAAAAAATCCTTTGTAAGTATAAATTTTCAGACATTGGCAATAACTGCTCCATTTCACCAGACACCTATCTGTAACAGTTGAAACTGGTACAAGACTTTAGTCATTTGGATCATACAATAAATTATAAGCTTAGTTTCAATTTAAAGAAATAATCCACAGCATTATTGTGGAGAATGTGTATTACTTCCTTCCAACATCCTCATTCACTATATCCTGACATAGCTTTGAACTTTTGTTCGAGGAGCTCACATTTCCTTTCAAAATTTATATGAACACTCTGGTACACAGAAATTGYCTTGTTCACATTTTTCAAAAGGTATACCTAAGAATACAGAGACCAAGTATCTCATTTATAAATTGAAGTATCTAAATGAGAGCAGTCAGGATTATGTCACTTAAAGAATCAAAAATTCTTTAAGAAGGGCATTAAAAATGACTTATCCTACTTCAAAATCAAGTCCCTCTAGACTGAGAAAAAGAAAGATATCTTGGTTCATAGACTGTGTCTATCACAAACAGAATCACCCTGTTCAGAGCTATTTTTGTAGATATTTTAAAAATAAAAAGTGCTACAAAAATAACACTGAATGGGGTGGGGGGCTTAAAAACTCATCCTGTTGCCATCATGGAAGTCACAGGAAATTCTGTTTCTAATTAATAGCTCTAGCCTTAGCTACAGTTGTGAAAAACATTGCTTAGTCCAAGTATAATTTAGAGAAAAAGCAGAATAACACTTGTAAAACAAATGATGATTTCAAAAATACTATAACAAAAGGATCTAATCTCACAAGTTGAGTATCTAGGAATAGATATTTTGAATTGTCTATTGGAATACTGAGGTTTACCTGCTTCTACAATATAGAAGAAGGGATTCATGTATCTGATTGCAGAAYGATAATTAAAGCATTAGCGTAAGATTAGGAAATAATTTGCACAGAATTTACAATAGTATATATAACAGTATATATTATATTAGGAAGAAAATCCTAAATCCTCTCTCTTGCCTCTCTAATGGCTTATTCTCATTTAAAAATATAACCTTAAAGCCTGTCCCAGGTCTTCATATTGATGTAAATGTCCATCTTCTGTTTAATGCAACCCACCGTAAATGTTGCATTCTTGATTTTTTCATATTCAATAATGAATGCGAATGTTCCAGGAATTTAAGTCAGGCAAAACTGTGAAGGTACTATAAATTCTAAAGAGATGATACAATTCATATCCAATTACTCCGTTTATTTAAACTATATCCCTGGTATTCACATATCAGATTCAACAGTGAATATCAGCGGTCCCACTGAGTTGCAGTGTCCTTTCCACCTTTACTCTCCTTCCCTTTCCAACTTTTCAACTTTACATTGCTTCAAAAATATATTAGCATGGACTCCTAAGAATGACTAGAAAACATTCTGCAACTCATCTTATTAGTGGTATGTTCTTCTTGTACCAGTACAAATACCTAGATATCTGAGCCAGCATTGAAAAACAATACAACTCTCACATTCTATCTCAAGAAAATCAATTTACAATCTCCCACATGAACTTCTCTTGTTCTGTTTTTGTTTGTCCTCGTTTTCTCCTTATTAAAAGAAAATTGCAAAAGTTACATTTTTGTCACTGATTTATCATGGTCAATTAATGAAGCATGCATATTTGTTTTGTTTTGTTTTTCAGAAATAAGATTAAGGGATGTAGTTTAAATAAACTGAGTAATTGGATATGAATTGTATCTCTTTAGAATTTATAGCACATTCACAGTTTTGCCTGACAAATTCCTGGAACAAGACACGTTTCTACAGTATACACACAATTGTCTGAGAACAGAATTATAGTATGAGAAACAGGAAACAGAAATAGAGATTGTTTGTTCAGCAAAACAGCAGAAAAAGGCCTTATATCCATCTTAGCAATTTAACTTAGCTTTAACTCTCTTCTGCCCTTTACTTCCCAGACAATAACCATCTCCACCACTGCCTCACTCTCAGCATAAGTGGAATATGCAGAAGTTGGCTGCAGGTAGCCTTCAGAAATGCATTAGTACAGAGTTGGAGCTAGCTAAAATGAAATGCTTCCATGGCAGGACAGGTCACTGCCTCTACCCAAGGGTTCTCATGCACAGAAAAATTCACAAAACAAAAGGAAGTATCTCATATCTCTTCTTTATCAAAAGTAATTTATCTTGCTTTTACTTCCTATGCCTTAGTTACTTCAGCAGTCTCTCTCCTCTGCCCAAAAGCCAGTGACTGGCTGATCTCAAGGTTCAAGAGAACCTTCTCACTCTTCTACATCTGTGTCATTCTAATTCATGGTAAATTTGAATTCCTTTAAAGATCTATGCTTTAATTTCAAATCCTTGAACAAGTCTGACACATTTGCAGCAAATATACACTACAAAAACTGAAATTCTAATCAGAAAAAACTRTTGTTTTTTTCTAACTAAAGATACATTCCTCAATACCGTATTTGTATTTCATCATCCAAAGTACTGAACCCTCTGAACAACTACATTTCTTTTATGTTTGTACATACTGGATTGCCTCTAACACATTGTTAGAATTAAATGGTTAAAACTTCTATTCAGTTAAGTATTTTCTATTCTGTATTTTTTAAAAAATCCCCAAATACAAAGTAATTTCTATACAGGACTTTCTCTTCCTCAGTATTTATTGTTGTATGACATTTGCTTGCACAATACTAAATTCTGCAATGYTTTACTACATTGGTTTGATTAAAAAAAAGATACCCATTTATGCCACAGATTTGTCCTGCTTGAACTCTTACAAAAAATGTTAAATTACAAAAAAAAAATAGGGAGACCTTTTCCTATTTTAAGTCTATTTTGTACACACTTTCCCCCTTTTTCTGTCTTTCCTATGGCAGGACATACTCCAAACTGCTGCAGTATGGTAACTGATCTTCACTTTTGGCTCATGTACCACTGAGGCAATTACTGACTATGTTTCAAATCCACGATCTTCACCTCTTGCTGTACAAAAGCATTAACTACAGATTTTTTTTAAGTGATGAGGATTAACAGTGAAGTTATTGAGTAACTATGAAGTACAGAACAAAACTCCATTCTAAGGGCTCTGTTCTTGCACCAAAACTTTTTAATGTTTCCACTAGTTCATGAGATCTCGTTCCTCATCTAGACTAATGTAACACAAACAAAATCAACTCTGTCCTTAATCAAACCCCTAATGAGGAATTAAAGATCCCTAACCTTTCCAAAATTGTCCAGATGACTTTAGTGTTGCTGTATGTCTTTYTAACTTAGGCTGGACTAAGCTAATAAAAAAGCAGGGAAGTGAAGATAGATCACTTTGTCATACATCTTTCCAATCAGAGATATATGAAAGACTGCACTCATTTACTCACAAATTCAGACTATGTTCCCAGAATATAGTATTTGTGAAGGGGTAAAACCTATGTGAAGGCACTGCTCAGGTAAGTGAGAACTTGATCACATCATTAGATGATTCTGGTATGTCCTATGAAAACAAGCCAAGCACAGATAACTGTTACGGAGGGGCCTGCACCTGTCCTACTCTTAATGGTTTAGGTATACACAGAAAAGAAACAAAGTAACATGGATAAACTCTTAACAACTTTACAACCAGGTAACATGTTCGTGGTACAAGGCCAGAAGACAACAGTAACCTAGATAACAACAGTCAGATGGCTTTAGCTATGGAGAAAGTAGAAGAAATTGGCATGAGATTATGTGGCCAAATAAGCCATCAGCAACATATGCTAACCAGCATATGTCACCGATGTTAGAAGGGAATGAATGGTGAAAACAATGGCCCTTCCACTGAGAACATCCACACACAGAGATCCCATCCTGCTTAATAAAAATGTGTTAAATTTTATGCCATTGAGTGGTACRGTTCTATCCCTGTGGCCACCTCAACCACGACAACCAATATCTAAAATATCCAAGACTGTAAAAGCCCAGGATATATTGTAGTTGTATAATGTTTGGCTTGTAGGTTTAAGAGGTCACTAGCATACCCAGAGATGCTCTCCACATGGACCTTAGGAGTAAAACAGAGCTACATATGGTCATTTTTTGCAACCTTCCACCACTAGCCCAGAGCAGATCCCAAAACTTCTAAGGTTTCCACCATAGCTAGTGCAACTGTCCAGGTACCACTGTTGCCAAGAATCCGAGATTCATGTATTTCAGTACCTATGACAATCACAGAATCACAGAGTGGTTGAGAGTGGAAGAGACCTTTGGAGATCTAGTCTGATCCCCCTGCTCAAGCACAGTCACCTACAGCATGTTRGACAGGATCGCATCCAGGTAGGTTTTGAACATCTCCAGAGAAGGAGACTCCACAACCTCTCTGGGCAACCTGGTCTAGTGTTCCATCACTCTCACAGGAAAGACATTTTTCTTTATATTTAGGTGGAACTTCCTGTGTTGCAGTTTGTGCCCATTGCCTGTTGTCATGTCACTGGGCACCACTGAAAACAGTCCATCCCCATTCTCTTGACACCCTCCCTTTGGGTGTTTGTAGTCTTTGATAAGATCTCCTCTCAGTCTTCTCTTCTCCAGGCTAATCAGGCCCAGCTCTAACAGCCTTTCCTCTGCACTGGAGATGCTTCAGTCCTCCAAATACCTTTGTAATGTTACACTTGTCTCTCTCCAGTAGCTTCCTGTCTCTCTTGTACTGGGGAGCCTAGAACTCAACACAGTACTCAAGATGAGGCCTCACCAGGGCTGAGTAGAGGGGGCAGAATCACTTCCCTCAACCTGCTGGTAACTCTCTTCCTAATGCACCCCAGGATATCATTGGCCTTCTTGGCCACAAGGGCACATTGCTGGCTCAGGGTCAGCCTGTCATCCACCAGCACTCCCAGGTCCTTCTCTGCAGAGATGCTCTCCAGAAGGTCATCCCCCAGCTTGTACTGGTGCCTAGGGTTATTCCTCCCTAGGTGCAGGACCCTGCACTTGCCTTTGTTGAACCTCATGAGRTTCCTCTCCTCCCAGTTCTCCAGCCTGTCCAGGTCTCTCTGAACRGCAGCACAGCCCTCCRGTGTGTCAACCACTCCTCCCAGCTTGCTATCATCAGCAAACTTGCTGAGGATGCACTCTGTCTCCTCATCCAGATCATTGATGAAGAAGTTGAACAGGATGGGAGCCAGTACTGAGCCCTGAGGAACTCCACTAGCTGCAGTGCGGTAGACTCTAGCTAGACTGCGCCACTGGTAACAACCCTCTGAGCTCTGCCTTTCAGCCAGTTCTCCATCCACCTCACTGTCCATTTATCTAGCCTGCACTTCCTGAGTTTGCCTAGGAAGATGTTACAGGGGACAGTGTTGAAAGCCTTGCTAAAGTCGAGGTAGACAACAGCCACTGCTCTCCCCTCATCTATCCAGCCAGTCATTTCCCCTTGGTGAATCCATGTTGACTACTCCTGATCATATCTTCCTGCACGTGCTTGGAGATGATGTCCAGAATGAGTTGTTCCATCACCTTTCCAGGGATGGAGGTGAGGCTGACTGGCCTGTAATTGCCTGGGTCTTCCTTGCCATTTTTGAAGACTGGAGTGACACTGGCTTTCTTCTAGTCCTCAGGCACTTTTCCCATTGTCCATGACATTTCATATATGATGTAGAGTGGCCTAGCAATAACACCTGCCAGCTTCCTCAGCACTCGTGGGTGCATCCCATCAGGGTCTATGATTTTGTGAGTGTCAGGTTTGCCTAAATGATCTCTACCACGATCCTCCTTGACCAAGGGAAAGTCTTCCTTTCTCCAGAYGTTCCCTTGTCTCCAGGTTCTGGAATTCCTGAGGGATGGACTCAACCACTTCTTACTAGAACATGATTTTATATTCAGCAGACCGTCCATAAACACTTGAGACCTTGGTGAGACCTTGGATTATAGTTAAGAGAACAGAAGTATACTAACTTACAGTAGTTCCAGGCAGTGCCCTATTTTCTCTAAAGCATACAGATGCCAAAAACTTCACTGGAAAGATTATTGGTTACAACTACTCAAATTAGCCAGCATCTCCTAGGTCTTCCTTTTTTAAAAAAGGACTTAGTATTTGGAGAAAAAAATTCCTTGAGGCACCAGCACTTGTTCTGTGCACTTCCCTCCCTATCCCAGTGAAGCTCAAACTGTTAAGAATGCTAATTAGTCCCCTACTGTCTGATAACATATGYACAGCACAATTTTTATAGTATTATACAAATATTTAAAATGTTTTGACAGACTGTGTTCTGAGAACACTTAACTGAATATCAAATGACTAAATCACAGGAGTTCTTTCGATGACATTACAGTTGATATGCTGTAGCACAGGCACATGCTCAAATACAGTAAATGGATATTTATAGTTTGTAAAATTATGATGATGACATTAAGAAATTCAATATAAACCAATGTTTCACTATTTTGGAAGACTGAAACTTAGTAGCAATCTCAGTTTTGGTGCTTTCCTTATTTCTGTCTAAAAACACAGAAAAATAAATCTGAATTTGTTAGTGGATACTGTAAAAAGTCAACTGCAAGTAAATATACTATTTTCCTCCCAGCTTACCAGAAATAGGATATATTACTTTATCTATTCACCACAGTAAGGTACAATGAATTTTTGGTCTTTCTACCCTTTGATCTTTCTCTAAATTGATGAAACACTTAACACCAAATGTTTTGTTGCCAATGTACAAAATAAACCAAACTGAAACTGAACAGTCAGCCTTAGATGTCTGTTCTCCTATCCATGTATGCACATACCCTCTATTAGCATTAATGAGAATTACCCATGCATATGGATGAGAGATCAGACCCCTTAATTTGTTTAGATGAGACCAATTTTAATCAGTGTGAGCTAATGCATAATTCTGTAGCATGCTCATGTGGTTGGTGAGTCAATGTGTTTGAGGTTTTCATTTTATATTCTAGGAGCTCCTGAGTAGACTAAGAATTCTGAAACAGAAGAATGTCAAAATATTAGTCAGGAATATTCTTCTCAGGGTACCTGTCCACTGATGAGAGAAAGAGGAGCTACAGGGACATTGAATGACCTTGCAAAACTAGCCAGGAGAGAGAATGAGTATTGAATGCCAAAAGCATGTTTTCTTTCACATTGAACCTCCGCTATCATAAAAAAAAAAAAAAAAAAAAAAATGCATTCCTCACTGGGTTCTGTTGTAATAAAAACTTTGCTCTTGTCTATTAAACACAGGTCAGTAAACCTATATTTCTAGTGAAGCTTCAAAATTTACATTACCTCCTAATCTCACAGCAACCTTACACCAAGCACAGTATACATGTTTATTGAAACAAAACAATCATCAGGAAAAAATATTTAAATACATTACACAAACAACAGCAAAATGTGCCATACAAGGTGAGATCAAAGACCTGCTCAGGAAGAAACTTAGGATACCTTGACCTCTATTTGAAAATGAATTTCAGTTTCAAAAACAAAACCCCACTTTCATGCCAGATACACTTGCTTTCCACTATTTCATTTTTAACTGGTAATCATTTTTTTCCTGATTCACTCCCATCATGCTCCTTTCACTGAGATCAGACTTTTTTTTAGATGCATAACTATGAAGATATTTCCTGCTTACATAGATACGCAGACTAAAAGAACAGGTAGACAGACACAAAAGTAGGGGTTTGAGGTTTTTTTCCTTTTTTTTTTTTTTTTAGAGGAAGCATTCAAGAAAAATCTTAAGATTGAAGACGCATGGCTAATAGGCAAGAATTTGCACCTGTAAAAATGTATCCACAAAAGAGACTAGTAGTATAGATCCATTTTGAAGATGATGATCCACAGGCTTGATAAGACCTTTTTCCCTTCCAGGTCTCATCCTTACTGGATGCTCAAACCATCTCTTTAAGAAATGTAACTTTTAGTTTTAAGAATAATTTTTGGTTATTCTGTTGTGCTTTCTAAAGTTCTGCAGGAAGCCGTGAGTAATTTGAACAGATCATCTTAACCAAAGGTGCACGTCACCTTGTACCACACCCCACAATTTGATAGTCTGAACTGTACACATACAACTTTAAAATGCATTAAATGTTTAAAGGGTTCTAAAAATATCCTGTTACCCTTTCTCTTATTAGTTCCCATAAAGAGCAAAGAGCTTTTGCTCCCGAATTCTGCACAAGGACCAACAGGATCTAACCAGTAGCTGACACAGTTACAGAATGCCTCAGTTGTGAGAAATGGTATTTTTAGCCCATCAAGTGATGGAAACGTGAACCATTTGCCTGGCAAGGTGGATTCTACTGTTCTCCTACGTTACATCACTCACTTTATCTCAGTGAGAAAGGGAAAAGAGGGAAACAGAGCTAAGGGTCTCCTTGTAAATACACACGATGCGTTGTGTGTATAAAATGCCACATACTTGGAGATCTGCAATTTAAGATGCAGTCTGAGTAGAATTCATGAGTCATGAGCATGTGGCCAAAGGTACATGATAAACACAGTTTATCACATGGATTTCATAGGAGGGTGCATTTCCTTCTTACATACACCTTTTTTTCTAATGTACTTTTCAGCCAAAATCATAACCAGTGAGATGCTATAGAGAAATATAATATTCTTTTTTTTTTGTTTTTTTGTTTTTTCATTCTGGGAAAGATTAAGTATCTTTTGAGGAAGATATCACATTGTACCATCGAGTTCTTTATGTAAAAATATTTTATGGAAAGTCAATGCTGAGATTTACATTAAAACTGAAATAAAAGTAATAAAAAAGTTCCTCTGAGCTATTTGAGCTAACCTATTTAAAAAATATTGCAGATTGCTGGTAGAGAAGAGAACAACTGGGTAACAGCGTTAAGCATTTCCACACAGATGATACTTGGTAAATGATTAGCACATTACACATTAGCATATTATAGATGCTCTCCATAATTTACAAAGCATTACAGCAAAACATTGTTATAAGAGCTTTCTAGGTAAATCATATTTTACTGCTGCCTACATTAATGTAATATTTTTCAAGATAGGAACTTTGTCACATGGGTTTGAGGGACAAACAAGCTGGAYTGTGTACTTATCAAAAGGATAAGATAGCTTATTTTAATGGGAGATGAAGGACTCAAACTGTCAAAYGTTTAGAAACCCCCACCGGGTATCGTGTCACGTATTTAGGAACGGGTTAAACTCTCTCTGATAATCCCCAAATCAAATCTATGTATAAACAAATTAATCTCCTTGTCTCAAAGTATTTCTAATATGGTTTTATTCGCTTCTCAAAGCCAATCTGTGTTCCAAATCCAATTCAGCACATCTGTCTACCTCTGCTCAACACTTCAGCAACATTTCTAAGCTTTGCTATTCACGATACAATGATATTGTTTCTTCCAATATCTATCTTCAAATTGTATCTTTTCATAAAGTATCTCTGAACTCAGTGAGAAGAATCTATCCATACTTATCACTCAAGATTAATCTTCTTTGGAGACAAAAGCTCACTGCCAGAAACAACTCTTTAATTAAATAACCTAACTGACCTTAAGCAGCCTTCCAATACCTCCATAATTCACAGTGCTGGACTCCATAATCTTTCTAGTTAAATTACTGGCAGATGAAAGGTAAACATATATACGTGTGTGTGTGTGTGTGTATGCATGTGTGTGTGATATATGTATGTGTGTGTGTTTTTAATCTGCTCTGAAGGAAGAGGTAGAGAAAAACAACCAAAGTGCTTTTGAGGTTTACCAATCATATTCATTGTCTCAGATCTAGTAAGTAGAAAATTAGACAGACAGAACTGTATATTTTGCTTCAAGTGTGCTCCTATATTATACAGAACTGTTAAGAGAGAGATCTGGTAGTAACACTGCCTTCACCAACATTAGGCACTTACTATGGAATAAATCTGAAACATGGTGCTCTGTTGTAAAGAGGGAAATTTGAATGGAACCCAACAGGCTTCCCCCCCCCAAAAAAAAAAATATATATATATATATATTCTTTTTTTTCCCTTTCTGAACAAATTGGTTGGGATTGCATTCTATGGCTTCAAACAAAGTAGTTTTCTTTTGTAAGYCTTTGGAAAGTTACTCTTGGAATATCTACAGCTAGTCAGCAAATGGCTACTTCTAAGCCTACAAGCACCTCTTCTGGGTGGATTCACTTATGCAAATTCCTATTGTATCAAGGAATTTTTTTTTTTGAATATATGTTTACAGAAATACTAGCAGATAATAATCCATGGAATTTTACTTCTAGTTAGATTTCTATSTGTTTTATTCACACTACTCTACAGATATATTTTTGAAGGCTAGGACCATCTTTCTGTGTCTACATTTAGCTGTAATTCCATAGAACTTATTTAAATAACAAATGTAGCACTGTTACCTGACGAAAATAAAAAAGGGAAAAAATAAATTTGTTATAGAAAAGAAAAAACAGTTATTTGGGTTACAGAGTATTTATGTATGCTATATCATACGATCATGGAGAAAAAAAGTAACCTTCTTATGATATCCTCAGTAGCTTCTGATCTTGCAAATTACACTTCTACAAAAAACACCAGGGAACAGATACATCTGACAACTAACGAAGCAATCCAATGGCTAAAACTTACTGATCAGATGCTATTCACTGAGCAGAAAACCTACACCACTAAACAAATTCACAAAAAATTTAGCCTCTCCACGGACAATTCACAATCAGGGTAAAGCTGGTGATCATATTCTTATAAATTGTGTGAAGAGGGTTGCTCTTTTCCCATCAATAGCTGTAAATGTCTTAATCAGAATGCTTAAATGGCTTAACTGAAATATTCTCATACACAGAGAGAGTCAGCTGAGCAGCTCATATATCTGAGGCAAACGAACTACGTTCCACACGACTTTCTATCTGCCTATCGCTATTTTGAAAAACTTCTCTACATTTGTAAACTAAGGGAAAGTTAAAGACTTTGCCTTCAGGAAACTGGAAGCACATCTACAATATCACAATAAAGCCCAGACGAGGTGGTGAGGGACTGGGAGAGATWTTTTAGGTCACAGAGCTACTATTGCATGTCACAGGAGCACTACAGCACATGACAGGGCTAATGGGAAAAAAGAAGTTAAAACCTTCCTAATTTCCTAATCCCCTAATTTCTTCACAACTCTATCTAAAAATGTATTACAGTGTAGCTAAAATGCTCCTACAACATGATAGAAATATGCATCTGTGTGGCAAATGTATACTGAAAAATCGCATTGCTCTCSCAGCCTAGATATGCAATTGTGTATGCATCTTTCCTATGGCCTTGATAAACTGAGTTCAGTTCAGTCTGACCAGCAAAACAAGTGCAAGTCCTAACTCTTAGGCAAAATTTTGCCTTGGTATTCAGTATGTTATTTTTTTTTTTTCCTGGCCACTCCTCTCTACAACAAATAATGTAAAATATCAGAGACCACAGATCCTTTCCATCTGACAACTTTGGTTATTTTTGCCTTGAATATCATAGCTATTTCCAAAGGCTGATGTTATTGTAACTTTGCAAAGCAAAAGACAAAACAACGACAACAAAAAAAAGGTGCCAGTGCAAAGTATTGTGCTCACAATTTTGAAACAAACTTTACCACCTAAAGCTGTCATGCCATGATGGCCCTAGACAGAAAAGAAAATACTCTCTCTCTCTCTCTTTTTTTTTTTTTTTTTTCCTACTTCTCCAGCAGAGAAGCTCCCCATTTGAGGGCAGCTTCAATTCCAAATAGTGAGCTGAAAACTATCTAGTTCTAGATTCTACTATGAGGTCTAGCAAATCACTTGTATGTGGCTTTAAATTAAGCAGATCTGTAGTCTTACTGTACTCATTACAGTTAATCATAGGCTTGAATACGTYTGAATTTTTTTTTAATTCAGAATTTTACGTGAATCTTACTTATACCACCTTCTGAATTTCTTCAGCTGTCAATTACCTTTCTCACAGTAACAGTATTAATTTATGCTCATTCTATAACTATTAATTATATCTGCAAACATTCATCTGAGATGCAAAAAATTCTCTGTCAATTTCAATGAACAAAATATTTCTCATTATAATCTATATACCACTGACTCTCCTAAATCGCCTTTGCAGTTCAAGCAGTTACACACATACAAACATACACATACATAAAGCTCTGCAACATTAGTCAAAAAATTTCAGAATCTTCCATCACAAAATAATAAAACTTGATGGCAAATTCTAACTTAATTGCTGTCGATAACTGTAACCCTGATAGAAATTGTTGCTTACCAGGTAACTGCCTTCCATGGTTCTTGATTTAGATCATACAAATTTAGACCATGAATGCATAGATTTTCTAGGGATAAGTGATTTGCAGTGGCTCCAGTTCTTGTTGCTTAGCAGATCCACAGGTAGCATCAGAGTTCTGCTACTTATTATCATCAGTGTTTTGCAAAATTCTCTTTAGGAATCTTGTATCTATTGAAAACATGTACTGGAATAAGTAAGTTTGGCACTTTATCGTGTATAGCTTTCACCATGACAAAGTTTAATCTTTTAAAAGCCTGAAATGCAAATGAAATGCAAAATGAAATTCACAGGAAATAATCCAAGTGAACTGAAATCAGACAGTATTTTTTTATGAATGCTTTCAATCAATATTCTGTGTATAATCTCCCTGATTGTATTTTGCCCTCTGACATAATTCCTTGTTTGGACACAGCACCCTTGGACAATTATAATTTCAAAACTATGTTACCTAGTTGACGAGCTGCAGATAATCTATAGATTTTCTATAGAAGTAGGTCTATAGATTGTTATAAGGCCACAAAACTAATTACCATAACAACAATCTTTTTGTTGATTAGGTATGTCAGCCTATTTCAGATAGTTCATACTGTGTGAGTTTCCTTTTCAGAATAAGAAAAGTTAACTCTCATTTAGGGTATATATATAACCGTTGTTCCTTTTCTTACAAGCGCATGAGTTTTGTCTTGCTTTGAAAAGGCGTGGATATTTACTTGGGTAGCTCTCTTATGCAGTTCCACTTTGGGACAAAAAAGTCCAAATTCAAGAATCAGAAAAGTCAAATAGAAAATTCTGAAATATTGGCCAGCCCAAGAATGAGTAAATTTAGCTTCTTTCCAGGGTTGGTACTAGTAGTAAGAGCCATCTTAGAGACCCCGCTTGGACTCTGAACACTCAATACTATCTTTAAGAGCTGTAGTAGCACAGTCCATATGTTTCATAGCACTATGCCCTTCTTTTCCTTGACTTAGCTATGTCCCATATGTTCCCATTTTGTTAAATTTCCTATGATAGAATAGAAAYTTATTATACGCTGAAAAGCCCAATGACTTCTGAACACTCCACCCAAAAGGCTGTTAGAATAAATTGTATGGCACTTCTCATGTAGGCAAACCTCTTTTTTATTTCTGCTATCTTTCATATGAAGTATTCCTGAATTGTATGGGCAATTAGAACAAATGTCTTAATTTCAGAAAGGAGTTCTAGCACTGTATCTCAATTTTTACTTACCCATAACTTTCTCAATAAAATTTGAGATGTAGCTCTGCAATAGCTTAGAACCATTTAGGCCAGAGCGGCCACATTCTTTTCTTTCTCCACTTCTCTTTTCCCAGACCTCAAATTCTGATCCGCAGCATTATGCTCTATTGAGATCTTGTTGGAAGCCGATTAAGGCAGCTGACTTAGCATAAAACATAATTGGTGAAAAAAAGAAAAATAATGAATTTTTATTTCCTTTGTATATTCCTTTAAGAAAGAAGATATCAAAATATAGCAGACGCCTTGAGCAAAATCTGAGGAGTGCTTTCATTTTTCTTCCCTAGAACTTCCCTTTGTCCTTCTAAATCTGAACTGTCACCACTTTCACTGGCTAAGCTTTGGTGTTCTAATTTTTGATTAATCGCTGCTCAGCACTTTGCAAATATAAGTGCAATGTAAGTAGTGAATATTGGTATCAGACTAAGAAATTCAGGTTTCCTGTGAAAATATTATCATGGCACACTTAAAACAGGTCTCTCAAGTGTACACAAAGATCACCTTAAGCTCCACTGCTGTTGCCAGAGACAGGCAGCTATTAAACTAGCTGCTCCGTATGTTCTTTTACTTTATATTCTATAAAGATAGGTGATCCAAGGTGCTGACAAGKTGAAGAACTTGAATTTTTTTTAAATAAAATGCACTAAGCAAATACTTTCACATTTGCTTAAGGTTCAAATTCTTGCTAATAACACCACAACCAGCACACTACCCTACTCTTCCCATTTGTTTCTTTTCATCCATGCACTTCTCTCAGAATTTTGCTCTTGTGTTGAAGAGGGAATCATTTTCTGGCTACCTGCAAGGCAGAGTTTGAGCAGTGTACATGGAAGTGATATATACAGTCATTTCATTAAGAACTTTGCTCGTCTCTTTTTGTGTTTCTTAGTCTAGTCAACAAAAAAGAATGTCACTATTTTCCAAAATGATCAGAATGACAGAAAGTTTCTGTTACATCAAAATGAATAAAATTTCCATAATTTAAACTTTAGCTAGTGGAAAAATCCAGAAAAAAAGATGTAAAGATGAGTAAAAGGTTATGGATTTTACTTTCATTACTTATTTTACTTTCATTATCTATTCTGATGACTACTTAAAGTCATGTCTAGAATTTCACACAGTATTAGTGGAGGAATAGTGCTAGATTATTTGTTAGTTTTATTCAGACAGAATTTATCTATTTTTCATTATTAAAGGGGAGCTATGAACCGTAATGATTATCTCCTCCTCCTTCGATGATATATTTCCATTTACTCCCACTCTGTGTTGCTGAAGTGGTTAATATCTGAAAGATCTTTTATTTCTGCCTACTTGCTGCATTAGCTGTTTGAGAACCTGAGTGAGAACTGCCTGAGGGCTTAATCCATCTCGCAGTGAAGTCAGTAAGAAAACTCTGATTCACATAACTGGGACTTGAATTAGTCCTAAATACACAGAAGAAAATCCAGCCGGTAGTGCAGTTCTCGTGTTCAGTTTACAATTCAAATAGAAATCTTATAAGTATCAGGCAAGTTAGAACTAGCAATAGGAATTCTCTGTAATTTATTCTGAAGTTAARGTTATTCTAAGCAAGTAGGAGGAGAAGAAGGTAAAACTAAAGAGATGGCATGAGTAATGAGGATCATTACTAATGCCAACACAGAAAAGATGAAGGACAGCTATTAATGAGAAGCATTATATACAACACCTAATTTCTGGTACCAGTAAATTATTTCTTAAATGAATTTACAAAAATGAAGGTGTACAAAAAGTGTAGGATAAACAGATTTATGTTCAGAACATTATTTTTGTGATAAGACTCCTTGAAAGAAGACAAAAGAAAAGTTCCTTGGAATAACAACTTCACATAATGAAATCAAACCAAGTTATTAAAGTTAACACAGATACAGTACTGTACTACAGGGAGGGAGAGTCTTGACCTTACCTATACAAAGTTTTAGGAGTATAAAAAGAGCCATCAACAACTTTCACACAGTGTTCAGAATAACTGTTCTCTCTCACTTTTGTACAGGCAACAATAGCGCCTGCTTCCTCGCATGTATTGGAAGCATAGCGCATCTCGAAGAGAATAAGCACTGTAATTTTCTTGCTCTGCAAAACCGAATTGATGCCATCTTGTATCTGATTTGCCCTTGTCCATGAGGAACTGGAGGAAGAATGCAACTTGCCAAAGCAAAACTCCATTAAGCACTTCTACTGGGATTGGCRTTCACTGAGACTAGTCCATACTGTCTTCATCACAGACCACTGGGTAAATCACTACTTGAGTTTTGCTCTCAAGTTTCCTGTCTCCCTTCTGTATTTTAATACAAGTTACGTAATAACTACATTACTACTGAACTCTAGTGCAGAAAACTATGAAAACAGTTTCTTCTTAGAGATCACATACTGCAGAAGTTCAAATTAATTGACATAAAAGAGTCTACACAGATTAACATAATAGCATATTGTTCCATAATAATGGAACAATAATCTAATAATCATAGTTAGCACCATTTTGTTTTTTCCTGGAAATTGATATTTTATGTTAAAAGATGCATGCTGCCTTTAATACACTATGCTTTCTGCAGCAGTGTTCTGATGACCCAAGGTTGTTAGTTGAAAAATTTAGCTACAGAGCAATACAAGATGACAAATCATTGTCACAGAGTGCACACAGCACACTAATACAAACAAGGAAGGGCTGCATTAGTTTCAAGTATCCATAGTTCTAATTACTTTCCTTATGGTTATTTTCTTCAAAGGAGTGATCAGTGACATTGGTGAATAGGCCGTTGTGTGAGATATGGCCTAGACATACTCACAGGACAGCTGCTCCTATGTTTTAAAGACTTGATTCCATCTTCTTCCTCCTTTGCAAAAGATAATATCAGATCCTGATCCAGTACCACTAAAATCAATAAGACAGATCTTCTATTGGGTCAAAATCTGATATTCAGTTTTTCCATATAAGGTAAAACTGAATAGTTATTCTAAAATCAGTAGAGCTGGTAAAGCTTAATTAAGGATCTGGTCCAGCAAATGTGTCACTGACCTCAGTGTGAATTGCACATAGCTTTTAGGAATGAGACACAATGACATATCCAGATATCTAGGCATTTTTCTAGGCATGTCTAGGTGTYTAGACCTTTTATAATTTATTTTATTGACATGATAATAACTATTCCAGGCAAAATAGCAAAAAATACAGCTGTGACTCCCATACAGATCCCATCAGTGTCTGAGTCTAAGGAAACCAATAGCACTCGAGAATAACCCCACTGAAGTCATTTGACTTCGTGATATGTCTGCGACATGGCATTGCATATTTACTTGACAGAAGAGTCTATGTGCTGCATGCAGTTTTAAGGTGCACTTTCAAAATGCAAATGCTAATGTGACATAGGTGGTCCTCAGAAAGAAGGTCTCAAAAGAAATGACAACTTGAACATGTGTAGTAAAATGACGAGAGAGCAAACCTTTGCTTTGGGAACAAATGATTTAAAGAAATACTGTCTTAATTACATGAGGTAGTCAGATTAAACGCTCTGCCCGCTCTATTTTCCCTCATTGGTTTGAGGTGAACAACAGTCTTATTATAAAGGAAAATGTAGTTTCCTTTAGTAAATATAGTTAAAATATATTGAATATAAGGTGTTTGATTTTGAAACTCAAGCTCTAACTTCACAAAATTTTTGCCCAGAAGTGGGATAGTCTTATTTATGTACATGTACATACTACAGGAAGTTGCACAAAGGGGCACTTTGTGCATGTAATATGACAGATAAAGAATAGAATATTACAGCCTGATTTATATGCAACTGAGGGTCAACTGAGGGTTTCAGCATGTAAGGTGGAAAAAKGAGACCATTATCTCCACCTGCGATCTGAGGCACTCCATTTTTTCAGCTTCCAGAGCCTGAGTGAGCCTGACAAAAGATGAGCTAGTCATACAGATATTCCACAACCAGTCCTCTGAATGATTACGGATTAGGCATTCTTAGAATTTGTTCTCCTTATCATCTACTAATGTTAAGTCACTTCGGAAAAAAAACGTTGCTGCTCAGCCTAGTTGTGTTTCCTGCATTAGTAAAGAATAAGATGGGAAATGAGCAAAAAAAAAGAAAAAAAGTACTATTTCTAGTGCTAATTGCTTGCATACCTCTACTATTTTAGTGGTGCCTGTAAACCCAGTAAATGAGAATCAGTTCTCAGACATAACTTATAATCGTTATTCTAACTTCTTGGCAACAGCTTCCACTTTCACATGGTCAAGGGAACTATAGAAAATAAGAAGGGAAATATTTGCTTCATTTACTGATAGACTGAAATAGTCATGTTCAAAATAATTCATAATGAGCCCCTAGCAAAGATTCACAGTCTGACCACATGAAATTCAGTCACTATTCGCCTTTATAAAGGGACTGTCAACACCATTTCTCAGTGGCCAGATTCCCTGCACTCAGGAGTCCATTTTGACCCCAAAAGCATTAACCTAGCCAGCTTGCATTTCATCCTACACTGTCACGTAAGATGTACTTTGCACAAAATAAGAAACATCGACCTTGAAAAAAAAGAAAAAAGGGGAAAAAAAAAAAAAAAAAGCGCACATAACCAAACCAAACCCATTCAACATCCCACACCAAGATCTAGGCTCTGTCAAAATGATTTCTTATTCCATTTTACTGAAGCAGTGCCATGCTTTATCACTTCTGAGTTCATGTCTCACAGCTGAGGCAGCCCACTTGAATTGGTAAGTTGTTTAGTTAAAGTATACATGTGCTATTCACATTGTCAGTATGATTTAAAAGGAAAAAAATATTTTACATTTGAAATAAAGCTGCATTTGCCAGAGGAAGCCAAAATGCAAAAACATTAAAGCACATGTAATTAATTGCTATGTGTCTCACTACGGTCCTTCTAGTCCCTCTTTACAGAAATAGTATAGTCAGACTCATGGTACTGATGACTTGGTGGAGGAGACACCCGTTTTCAATCTTTTAGGAGATTCTTTTGAAGTCCGTTACACAAGCTTACGTAAAATTGGTCAAGGTAATCTTAGCTAAACCTAACGTTTGTATTTTTATATCATTGCATATGCATTTATACATACACTGCAATACAATCTGGAGAAATGCTGAATTTGCCTCATGGGTGTAAACATGCAGTTACCGAACTAAAAAAAATGATACTGTAAAAAAGGTGCTTTCCAAGTCACCAAAGTCCTCAGTTTTCAACCATTAAAGTTTACACCTCATTACACTTGCTCAAAAGTAGCTGTATTTATTTATATATCTTTTTATAGAGGTGGACTGAGTTGCTTAACTTCTCTGCTCCAGTCAGGGTGCTGCTTAAATACAACAGATCAAGTATTGCCATAATGGCATAGGGTTTTTTTTAAAGCACAAAACTCTCTATTAAAGTGCAAACCATATCTAAGAAGGGCTATTTGCTCAAATAGCGGGGAAATCAAAGGCTTTCTTGCTGTAATTTATAAATAAGAAAACCCTGATCCAGATATGAGACGTGCCCCCAACTCTGTTTATTTTAATGTAATTGAAAAATCTTGTGAGGCCAATGCTGAAAGTTGAGCTCATTTCCATTACGCTGCAGTACAGTACCAAAGTGTATTTCACGTAAATTAGCAACAGCATTATTAGACTACAACGAATTTAAACATCCCTCCATCTGTACTTTCTGAAATGTGAATAAATAAAAACTTGAAAGTAATGCAAATGAAGTCACCGAGAAAAGATCTATAAAATTCAGATCTAGGTCAAAAGTGAATGCATTAGTGTTCAATATAATTCCGACTTTGGTTTTAATGCTCACCTTCTCCTTTTGTTCTTACTGCCAATTGATTACCTTTCAGTAAAGTTTACACATTACCATTAAATGTTAATAATGCATAAATATTAAACACACTGTGTAAAGTTAGCAACACTATTAATATCCTCAATCTCTGTAAGCAATGTTAYACTTTACCAAGATCAGTATCAATCATCAGAATCATAAAAATCTTGTCTTTCTGGAACTGATACTTATAAACTATGGACAAGGTACAGCTGATATTTAATATAGGCCTCTCCTCACAGTATTGCAGAGAATGGGAAAACCAGTGTTARAAAGAAAAGCAAACACTTCTTAAAGTAAGATATTCCTATTAATATTTCAGTACTATCTAACTGTTCGTTTGTATGCAATGCTTATAAAACGCTGTAACCACTTTAGGACACTGCATATGTTGAAGAGCTTTGTAATATTTTGTTTGCTAGTTTGTTAAAAAAAAAAATGAAGCACGGATGGGCAGAAACATCCCTGCCAGTTCCTTGTCAGGCAGGGCATYGTTAAAAAAGCAGGCAAAGACTTATATATGCATAGCTGCTCTATATTTTCAGTCCCACTAGGTGACAACTGCTAGTTAAAGTATACATGTGCAATAAGCTTTACATTCCCCCAAGTGTGCTAAATCATTGTGTTGGCTCAAATTTGTTTTTTAAGAGCTTTGTTGACTTCACAGCTGGTGAGTTGACACTTTCTATCACTCCACCACTTGGCAACAGATGCCTCTTACTTATGCACAGATGCTGAGTATCCACCCAACCCTAACATTAGCCTTGTGTTCTGAACTAATTGGGCCAACACAGTTGTAATTAAGATTTGAATAATTAGAAAACTAACATGATTACTTTCACAATTAATCCTTATATTGTATCATTACACTCTCTTGGACTGTTTGGTGTATCTCTTATTTCTTTGTGACTTGTAAATGCATCGACCTTCTAAATAGTGGAATATAAAATTATTTTGCAGGTAACAATATTTTAAAGCTACTTAGTTGATTCTGATTTTAAAGAATTATGACGAGTGTTTTTAAAGGACATTTTCTTTCATCCCATTTGCCCATTATATGAATTCTCTTAGATAATCACGCAGGAAGAAAAATCATACACAAGAATGAAAGAAGGTTCAAAAAAAMCAGTGTATGAACGTATGCGGAGCCAGGCCAGAATGAAAGCTCTTTAGTATGAGTTAATCTGACAAATCCCATTTTAGTCTTTTGACTTGGTGTCTGTTTTAAAGTGATGGATGCTGGGGAGTAACTGTTTAGCAAAGAAATACAGCTGAGTAGAGTGGAAGAGTCTCTCTTAATTGGGAAGTCTGCCCTGATGAAATGGCAACTACAGTGCTTGTACAGAATAGCATTTTAGAAAGCAGACTATTGAGATGATAGAAAATAAACATTTAGAAAATGAAATGGGATTAGGAAATGTCTATTCAAAACATGAGGGGTGTATCAGTTTGTCATTTAAAGCATATAAGGGCTGGCCGAATATATACATTTAAGGCTTTGAGTGACAAAACTAATTTTAAAAAATGCTCAAGATCTACTGGTACTATACAAAATTAATACGTTCAAGTATGTGTATGCTCACAGAAATGTCATTTTTTTGTCTCAGATACATTTACTAAAATATTCACGGAGAATGAACCCTCATATCTGCCACAAAAAAAATGAATCACTACTAGTTATATTGCCATTCTTTGACATTAGAGAGTGAGAGAAAACACGAGAGAAGAAATATTGTAGCTGTACAGGAATATTAATGAAAGGCACAATTTGGAGAAAACTATGTTCTGTTTATAGAAAGCACAGGGTGAAGTACAATCACATGGTGAACWATGTGGTTTTGTATGTTTTCTTTGGCAATTTAGATAACCTACCCAGCTTTTGGCACTGTATGAGATGCGTAACATAACTGTAAGAAAATACACCTAACTACAAGGTTGGGGTGTGTGGGGGGGTCTGTTACAGACAGAGTCTCTTGAACTATTTATTTATGTTTGCTAGTCTAGTGCAGGTGTTTAAAACATACTATCAGCACAGATATCTTGTGTTAGGGGGCATTGCAGGAATACTTTAATCAGAAGAGCAAAGGAGCGGGTATGGWGGAGGAGAAGTGGTGCAGAAATGGGCCCAAAGGAGAAGAGGAGGTGTTAAACGGCAGCAGCCCGCAGCAGCACAGCCTCCCCTGAGCCAGCAGCAGCTCAGCTCCCCGGAGGCAGGAGCAGGAGAGAAGCCTGCGATTACTGGCTGCCATTGATAGGAAAAGAAATATACTGCTTCCATATTCAAGAAGAAATACAGCCCCCATCCAGCTCCCCCTGCCAACGCCAATTCCTTAACCCAAAACTGCGGAGCCTTCCGCTTCTGGCTATGATAATCCCTAGTTCACTATCGGACACTGGGACAATCTGTAAGCTCATGTAAAAGCCTGAGTTAAGTGTTGGGGAGAGGGAGACTCACAATTTCCTTGGACGCAGCAAAGGGAGCAGTCTGATAAGGCGGYGTGGAGGGTAACATCACTCCCGGGAAGCATCTATGTATCGCCAGCGAGGGGAGCGCAGGAAAGGCAGAGGAGAACGAGCCTGCCGTTGGGCTGTGTAGCACTGGCCAAACGCTGGGAAGGGGAGCCCGTCCACGGGCAATGGGGAGGTGAAGGAGGTGAGTGAGGTGGGCATCAAACGGCAAAGGCTCATCAGCAAGGACAGAAATCACGCTCGCGCTGATCAGCTCCCCTCTGAGCAGAGGGCAAAACGCTCAAGCAAGCGCTGGTGGGCATCGCCGCGGTGGAGGGAGCTCCCCGGCGCTCAAGCYGTCACAGCCCCTTTGCTAGCCCCCGCGTTGCGCTCCTTGGGGCTCACCGACTGCTCAGAGGAGGGACCTCTTCATTACACACATCCTGGCCTGCGAGCAGCGCCTCATCCCTGACGCTGCACCGCAGGACACTAGCAGTGCGGAAGACAGCGGCTGTGAGACTTCTGCTTTGTTTAGACAAAGTCTCTGCAAATTCAAGGGTCTCAGGATCACACACCAAACCTGCCCGCTCAGTGAGATTTTCTCGTTCTGTCGGTCATTAGGTAACTCGGTGCATCGCCCAGTTGTACCCTGACCCAGCTCCCGCTGAGGTCGGAGAAGGTCGAATCGATTCCTCATCCAGATTTGACCGATTTCAATCACTTTTTGCCTTTCCAGTGATACAGACTTTGTCAGTTACTTTTGTTGCTGTGGCGTTGTCTGACCGTGAGGCTACACAAACTACATGGGCTCGACAGCTTCCTTCCACGCTGGTGAGCACGAAACCCGCAGGAATTAAATGCAAGTGGGATTACAGCTTTGGATACCAACCTTACTGCAAACCACCAAGGCTYCTTTCAAGATACCTTCCATAAAACACAGTGTATAATCTCAAAGAGGGATGAATGAGATTATTTGACTATAAATCTCTTACCAGTTGTTATCAAACAACATTTGGTTTCATGGAGAGCTTGAAAATATTTACAGTTTTAGAGTATCAAACTCCAACACACTTATGACTATATTCTCCTATAGAATGACAAAGTCATGCATTAATGATTATTTGAAATTAGTTGCCATTCCTGTGTCTGTACTTTAGTTTTCTGAGCTATATATTTCTGAGTAATAAAGAAAAAAGCATTTATATTTTCATCTGTATTTCTAATTACCGTCAAAATAAAGGTTTAACAATTTTTCAAAAATAATTACAGAAAAAAAGCAAAAATGGAAAAGTCCAGTGTTTCATTAGACATTTGGAAAGAAAACTGGAAACTAGAACAATAATTCTGATTATTACTTCTTTCCTTTTTGACAGCAGATATTTCTCTATTTCCTTGTATTATGTGTTTCCTTATAGCCCAGTCAMAACATTTATCTTGGTGTTATGGCTCTCTCTGCCTTTTCAAATGTTTGCCTTCAGGGATACTGATGCTGTTAAAAGACATTATATTTCGTAAATCTGCATTAAAAATCACTTCTTTTTCCTGACAAGCTATTTAAAACATCACATTTAGACTTTATGAATTGCACTTTTAAAAATATATCCATATATCTCATGAAACCTAGACCCATCCAACCCAAGTTTGTTTCTTTGAAAGAAGTGCAATTTCAAGTTGGGGACATTATAGTTAAAGAGCTCTAAAGCAGATATTTTCCAATACAAAGATTATTGTCCACCCTATCAGAAAATTTAGAAGAATGACTGCTAAAATGGACTACTTAGCTACAAACATCAGTGACAGCAGATCATTATTCTTCAAAAGTGTAATGGGAAAATGAAGGGGCAGGAAAACCATATAACACCAATGGCTATAACCTGTAATAGTTATGTATTTTATGGTTTTAGATAGGATAAAACAAATTTCTAGTTCTATTTTATTAATTAATCATTTTACATACTTGCTGCACAAGTACTCACATACACGAGTCAGAGGGAGAGAGTTCAAGAATGATACATGCCAAATGATGCTTTGAAGTTGTAATAAACTATTTCTCTACTATGCTGTTGGTCCAAAGAAAACCTAAAACAAACACTTGGTAGAAAAAGGAATGTCTTATACATCTGAATACCATGTTCATAATTTTTTAGATACATACAACCTGCACTAATAGAAATAATTGAARTAAGCTACATAATAATCAGCTCTGCCTGTTATTTGTCAATGAGAAAGACCAACATTAAGTTGGATTTATTAAATCCCAAATCTTGATTAAAATTATCATCTCATAAACAATATGAACCCAGTTGTGACCTAGAGCAGGCAGAACACATATACATACATACACACATATATATGTATATATATATTTATAGACACACATACACACACACACACAGAGTTTTATTTTGAATTTATATTCAAATTAAGTATAGCATCCTGCCACTTTTCCCTGAGGTGGTACCCTGCGCATGTGATTACAGAAAGGGCTGTACAGTAACCAGACCATGAGAAATGAATGGAAATTCTGGATGTTCAGCACCTCCCTCCCACTCCCCCCACAGATCTGTAACAGCAAGATTGAGAAGGACAGTTAAGCACAGGAGTTTACTATTTAAAATATCCATGCTCATTGATCACAAATAGAGCAAAAAAAATCATACAGTTATTACAGAAAAAGTGAGTCGATTTAAAAAAGTGACCTTTAGAAAACATTTGCAGAAAACATCCATTGTTTGTTAGATGCTAATGCCCAAAGGAGTTCCAGAAGGATAAAAGAAAAAAAGAAAAGAGAGACTCAAAAATGTTTAAATAATAAGCTTTGAAAATATTTTTACACCTTTTTTTTTATTATTTTTTCCTATTAAAAAAGTTCAACTGCTTGTCCTGATGACTATGCTCTAGTTTCCCATACATAATACCTCATTTACACCCACCCACCCTACAATCACTCATGCAGTGCTAGAACTCAAATTTATTCTTGACCAACACATTTTGGCTGTCAGAGTTACGGAGAGTGACAACTAATTGCATTATGCTGCGTTTGATGGTTAATTCAGAGTGGCATTCAAGTCCATTGATGGACTTCAATTTGGTTCTGTGTCTTATGCAAAGAATACAATTTCATATAACAATAAAACATGTTTGGAGGGATGGTAGGGTGAGGAAACAGGGAAAATGCAGGAAAAAATGATGATACCTGAAATTTCAAACTTAGATTTATGTGCAGTAAATGCTGAAAAATGGGGTGGAAGTGTTCACCCTGAATGTGTAGGAAGGTTTGAAAGTTGCCAAAAAAACTCTTAAGATTTTTAACATACTATTCTCAGAAAGCCTGGTAGACATGTGGGAATAAACAGAAAATCAGAGATAAGTAATACTTTTCACATAATATATTAATTAGCAACCTTATTTGAGTGTTTTCCTTACCAGCTCTTACCTTCTCAACATCAGCTCTGTATTTATTTTGCCATATGTACTCTTTCACATAGAAGCCAGGCCTGTCAGATTTTCTCTCTTTTTATTTTGATGTATGTGTTTCTTCAAGTAGCCCATTCAGAAACAGAAGGGCCACATGAAAAAAACCTGTCCAGTCCTATTGGCTTAGAGGTCAGAGTTAAAAAACAAAAACAAAACACAAAACCCTCCAAACACCATCTAAGTTTTAAAACTATTTAAACTGTTTAAAGATGAGAATATGAAACAGCTGCAACTTCAGAGGATTTCTCACCATATTATGATAAGGAAAGAGAGATCTTAATTAAAAGGCACAGCCCCCCCCGCCTTTTTTTTTCCCTAAGTATCTGTGTAAATCACAAGTTCTCTAGCATCGGCTTAGAGTTACAATAATGTAGATCTACACTAGATCATTCCCTGCCCTAAATTATCCCTGTTTTATCCAGGAAAGGAATAAGTTACTTACTACAGCAAATGCAATGAATCCATATCTCATTTGCAAAGTAAAGAGATATAGTTAAATATTTAAAATTATGGCAACAAATATCAAGATTATTATTAATATTTTAGGGATAAATGAAAACAAGCTGTTAAAAAGGAAAGACATAGGTTTCCTAAATGGAAATGAAATGGCTTTTTATTTTGTTGTATAATTARTACTCCCCAGTTTAATGACTGAAATGTTACTTGAACTTACAGAGTTTTTAAAGTAAGGCTTTTGGAATTAAATTTGAGTGAAATCAGATTCTGCAAAATGGCTTCATCATACAACCTGTGACAAAAGTATTGAGTAAACGGTTGCACAATCTGTTCAAGACAATGGAAACCTAGTCAAGAAATACTAGTTCTTTGCTTTTCTTCATGYCACAAATATTCTTAGAAAACTGTCATTAAATTGTACTGTTGGGTACATCTGTTCCATTTACCAATGTTCTTTTTGTTTATTTTCTTAAATGAGAAAAAAGAACTTTGGGATGGACCTATTGTTTTGCTTACATACTATAATATAGACATTGAACTAGATGTAAAACAGATATATGAAAGTGCATAACATGCACACAGAGACACCAGTATGTCTGAAGGCAGAAATGCCATGAGATTCTTCTTAGTAAACGTAGGTAAGGGTAAGGGTTCAAGGGGATTGAATTACATATGGGACTGATGAAGGAAACCAGGACGTAGGTCATCAGCTCAAACCACGCCCTGTGGGCAGTGGTTAAAGTGTACACACAAGCCAAAATCTTTATGAAATGATAAGTGTTTGGCAAATGCAAATGCATGTCCGCAATTACAATTACGTTTTGCTGGCAGCTTTAAGAAAWCAAACTCCAAGAAACTAATGCTTATAGACTCTGAATGATGTAGGTCAAAAAGCTGCCTTTTGAGAGCATTGAAGCACAGAGCTGATCAAGAACAGTCAAAAGGCTTGACTTCTGTTTCTACATCTTTTTTCTGGAAAAAAAAAAAGGCAGGTTTGCACCCCTATTTACYTTAATGTAAGGACAGGGGGAAAGAATTTAAAACATTTTTTTATCCAAGTCAGCCACAACTGTACATTTGGTGGGCTGGACACAGTATTAATGCATTCCGTGAGTAGATACGTACATGAGAAGAGTCATAAATCTGATCTAAACTTGGAAAGAAAAACCACACACCAAAGCCACTTAACTGACTACTTATCATCTGCTTTGGAGACTCTTCCAAGAACACTATTCTCTAAAAGCTGAAGCAAGTGCCTACGTATGTAAATTTTAAAGTTTAAGTGAGAGACAAGCACATTATTGTTTAAGTGAGAGGCAAGCACATTATTGTGAGTTTGGGGCGTAAATACTTTGCTACTTTGAGTCTCAGACCTGTGAGTTTGCTATGGATGCTCCCAAAAAGTTTCCCAGTCAGAACCTGGGTTACAGGTCCTCTGTACAGAGAGGAATCCTAGAATCCACAGGCCCAAAATCATGCTCTCAAGGGACACCAGACAGTAAACATAGCCTACACTTTATATACATCAACCAATGCACTCATTGCCTTTAAAAATATTGACAGCTGAGACACCTGTGGAAGAGCGATGATGCTCCAGCACCTGAACTGTCTGTTGCATGTCAGTGAGTCTGACCTTAAAAGCTGGAAGACCCTTTTCACCCTCCAAAAAAAAAGGAAGTGCTGCGTTTGACAGAAATTGGACCACAGCTGCTCCTAAAGTAATCTGACCAGGTATGATAATGTAATATTTTAGCTTCCATTTGGCTGGGTGAAAAAAGCTACTTCATTAAACAATCTACTTCAATATTAGCATTGCAAAAATATGCCCTTGATTTATGCTAAGTACCAAGTCTGACAATAAATATGGCCATGCAGGTTTGCATTTTACTGTGATACAAAAGTTATCTACAAGAAAGAATTTTTCTTCACAAACTACCAGCCTTGAAGGATCAGCTGGAAAGCTGACCAAAGCGTTCTCACTCTCAAAACTCCACTGAAACTTCAAAACCTTTGCTATTTCACTATAAAATTATTGCCTCAAAAATAATTTTTTCAGTGACACGTGCCAAACCCAATGCCTTGAACTATTAAGTCTGCAAAACAGGTGGAGAGTAGGGAAAGTTTTTATTAAAACAAAACAAGATACGAACTTGAAGCTACTCATTCAACCATATTAAAGAACACTCTTGTCATGTCCCCTGAGCTGAGATGATTACCTACTCATGGTACATGCAGAAAAGGAAAAGAAAGAGGGAGCATGCTATGAGAAACAGAATGAAAAGAAACACAAATCAATAGGAAGAGAAAGAAATTGTAACAAAAGGAAACTGTTACTCAGAGGTAGAAGAATAAGTATCCAGAAAACAGACTATGAAAATAACAGGAGCTGCAGAGAGAGCAAGAGTCTGGTGGGACTCAATGGTCTTGCTAGGAAAGATGACGCTAGTTCTCCAAGGCATGTTAATAAAACACGGCTTGAAAAGCTTCCCTTCCTGTGAAGCAAATTTCCAAAGAGCTGTGAGAAAGGCAGTCAAGGGAACTCAGTAACCCCTGAAGCTTATTCTATCTCTCTTTTTTCGATCCTTCTGAAATGACATAATATATCCCTTTTGCCTTCCACTGCATTCGTTAACAGTTGCTTTCTTTTTCATAGATCATCATCACAGTTTTAGCAGGACTATTCCTTCTTACTCTGCAGTTGGTTTTATTATGTCAGTTTGAAGAGAGCTCCATTTACTTTACTCCCTTCTAAACCTCAATTTATTAAATTCCCTTAAAAAACTTCCAAAATGTTAAAGCATTGATATCAAACACTAATTTTCAATGGAGTTGGGCCAGATAGTAATCCTACCTTTCTGTCAATAATAAGGAGTCTCAGCTTGAGGCGAAATTTTTAACACTGGCCTTATTCAAAGAAATAGAAATATCTGAAATGAAGCTGAACTCTGCATACAGATTTATATGTAATGCTTTTTGATATGGCCTTAGAGTCAAAACAAAGGTGCAAGGGAGAGGGGAACTAGGCTATACTGACATCTCTACCACTGCTCTTCTRTGTGATGTTTGCCAAGTTGAAAAAGGTTCGGCAAGTCAGATGCCCCAAATTATTTGTTTAATGAGGAATGATATTCCTTATATTGCAGAGGACACTTTTGGATAGTCATTACACATGAAGAAGTCCACAATCCTCCAGTGGAAGAGATCAGAAAACCTGTCTGTGTTGTCAGGACAAGAGGAAAACCAGCATTTCTGAATGTTTGGTGAGCTGTCATCTCCCGCAGTCTCTAAGGCTAGCGTATTAGAAACCAAGTGCTCTTCAGAGCAGACAGAACATTTGATCTTTTAAAACAATAATAGAGCTGTAAGTGATCTGTAAGACTTGTTTAGAAGCCCACAGCCACAATGACACAAAAGCTGATTTGTTTGTTTTTTACTTACAGTAACAGCGTTGTGAGACAAAAGGGGAACAGAGCCACCAGGTCAGTGTTCACAGTCAGTCCTTGTGAAAGACAAGGAGAGAAGTTGTTGCTATTTGTGCCTTACCTGCAACTATGCAACTACACAGGCATTGTTTACCCTAGAAATCCTTCCACACAGAGCATTAGGCTATTGT
Organism: Rhea americana; assembly: GCF_003343005.1. Classification (NCBI taxonomy): domain Eukaryota; kingdom Metazoa; phylum Chordata; class Aves; order Rheiformes; family Rheidae; genus Rhea; species Rhea americana. Next base: position 1,821,874 of record NW_028186668.1, read on the forward strand.
CTTGATTTTTTTAATGCATATTCTGATGTATACCAATGAATACTAATTATACTGAGAAACCATTGATTATTCATTAAAGGAGAATCAGTGAAAACAAGTACAACAGCAACTGATTTGTGTATTCAAATATTTCTCCTCCAGTCAAGACTTGCATCTCTGGGTAGAAACAGCACAAAAATGAGCAAACATCCTATCAGTGTAACATGGGGGGAAAAAAAAAAGAAAGAAAAAAAAAGCGAGTCAACACATTACACCAAGATGAGAATCGGTGCCTGTGACAACTTCCAAAAGCAACTTCCCTTCCAAGAATGGTGACATACTGAACAACCACTATTAAAACAAACAAACAAACAAACAAACAAAAAAACTACTTAAGAAATCATCCTTTTCAAGAAATAGAATATACTAATAGGCAGTTAAAAATACCAACATTCTTAGTACTTTCCCCAGAATCTCAGGTCAGTTCTCATATGCTTGTACTTTTGCAAGAAAGAGAACTTGGCATTTCTCACTGAAAAAGATAACCAAATAAATAACAAACCTGCAGGTAACCAACATTTCTCTGACCTTTTTCTTTCTTTTTTCTTTTTTTTTGGGGGGGGGGGGAAGACACCAGATAAAAAGTGCACATTGAGTAACTGAGCTTTGAATGTAAGATTAATTCACAACTTTTAATAAATTATCTAGGAGTTACACATCCGTTTAAGAAGGTAAGATTTGAAATCAGTTAAGTCTCTATTGCTTTCACAGGATTTTCTCCCTATTATGACAGATTCTAAAATACAACCTGTAAATTTTGTGAGCAGCAGGAAGAGCACTGACATGTTTCATGCAACAGATCTTAATGTGGTCCCTCATGGTATTAAAAGGTTTCGGCAGTTTATTAGCTTATTAATTACATCCCTTGACAGCATGAATATTAAGCTTGGCTGAGACTATCAAATTCAGTTCACTTTAGGCATTTTAGGGTAGATTTTCCACAAATACAGTGGGTTGTCTAACTAACTCGAGACAGCATAAGTACCCCTGACTTTTTCTTATTCATCGTTTAATCTTTCAAGACAGTCTCCCTCAGGYACTTTTTTTTKGGGGGGAGGGAGTGGGGGGAATAAGCATCTTCAACCATCAGTCCCTTTCTTTTGATATGCTGTATCACCTCATGAAAAAATGCATCTTCTTCCTTTTTAACCAAACACTACTTTTCCCCCTCCAGCAACTACCAGGGTAATTTTCTGACCACTCATATCGAAGCAGCAGCTCGACTCACGCTGATCCCCTGACAGAGCTGCTAATCCTGCAAAAGGAACTATTTGGAACCACATCAGCTGCCTGCTATAAAATTGCACACAGGCGTCACAGCCCTCGGTCTGAAGGTAACCTGGAAAGGTGCACGCATATTCTCAAGTCACCTCTCAAAAAATCCCTTTCCGCATCAGTTACATGTCACGGAACTTCGAGGCCTTTTGTCTCCGAGTTTCTACTTGCAAATGAACAAAGCTCCTTATCAGAATTAAGTTTTACTCCCAGGTGCTTTTGCTTTCCAGTTACTGCTCTTCCTCAAACAAAACAGCAAGCACCTTGCAAAACCCCTCACACACCTTGCACTTTTTTTTTTTTTTTTTTTTTTTGTCCCCTCCCCCCAATACACACACACGATTTGGGGAGCCACTGTATCAGAAGCAGCCGGAGCCCTCGGCGCGGAGCTGTTTGGCCTCCCGGCGCCCGCGGACCGGAGTTGCCCGCCGGCCGAGCCCCGTCGCGGCGCGGGCTCCCTTGCTGCAGTGCAGGCTGCCAGTTTACTCGCTCACAACTTTCAATGCAGAAATTCAGCGCGATGCAGCCCGCCAGCGAAAGCGGCGCTTACCTCAGTTGAAATCTTCTCGCTGGTGCAGCTGGAGCATCAGTCAAATCAACAGCGATGCGGGAGCAATCTAAGTTTCAATCAGCGCCCTCCGGGTAGCTGCATGCCGTGCTGCTTTTTTCGTTTGTTTGTTTTTGTTGTTGTTTATGTTGAACTCTTCACTGTCTGAAGGAGAGAGAGAGAGAAAGATAAGCTGAAATGCTCCGAGGTTCCCGGGGGGGCGAGGGAAGGCGCAGCCGAGCTGCGGAGCGTGAGGTGCTCAGCAAGCGCGCCCGGGTCTGGGAGCCCGGGCAGCCGCCGCGGTCGGCTGCTGCTGTCACGTCGCGCCGAGCCGCGGGATGATCAGTGACCCGATTAGCTCCGAGCGCTCCCTCCGCGCAGCGGGGGCGCGGAGGGGGGCGGGGGAGGCCCCGCGGCCGCCCGCGAAGCTGCGCTGCTCGGCGGTGCCCGCGGGCGCGGCGGCGGCGGGGCGGGAGGAGGAGGAGGAGGAGGAGGAGGAGGAGGAAGAGGAGGAGGAGGAGGGCACGCGCGGCGCCCAGCACGGCCGGAGCGCTCCCGCAAACGCGCGGCGCAAGGTGCGCGGGGCTGAGCRCCGGGCMGGGCCGAGCGCTCAGCGGCTGCTGCGGCCGCTTCGTGAGACGAGCCCCGCTGTACGAGGCGCTCCGTGAGCGGAGGGATGAAGCGGGTCCGCTCCTACGCCTCCGACCCGGGGGACGAGAGACGTTAATGGGCAGAATGAGTGGAATTAGTCCGGTGGGCTCATGCTGGCCCCCAGATGGCAATCAGTCACCATGGCTCGGGGGGGGGGGGGGTTTAACAGAATTATTAAACAAAATATATTTGATAATCTGAATACAGTGTAGGCAAGGAATGCCACATCGTTGTGGAAGGGACTCTTCAAAGGAAGAGATAAAAATCCCTAGCAAAGCACACAAATACAAGTTCTCTTTTACTCTTGCAGTAGAAGGAGTTAAAAACGCAAAGAATGTATTTAAAGGGCCTAATTTGCCTTTCACTTATATTGAAATAAATAAATCTATTCAAGATTGCAGCTTAGATTTAAAAAGGCAGGGTGAAACAAGAATGAGGTAGATTTGCTGCATATTTTTGGTTCTAGGAAACCATTCTTAGTAAAAMTAACTATAGAAACTAGCCTTTTGTATTCTAAGTATTCAGACTKATATAGTGAAATCAGTCCAGCCAAAGTATCTCAACTTTTACGACTGCCCTCATATCTACTATTTCCCTGTTTCATGGATGACAGCCTATCAGCCAGCTGACTCAATTTTCCATTCAGATTTATCCTTGCAAGYACCAGTTTCTGACTAAGAGATAAGTTCACAAGGTAACGTATTTGCTAATGATGGTCTGATGCACCAACAGTACATGGAAACAAATTTACTGTGATAGCAACTAAAGGATAAGATTCAGAAGCTATATTATTAGGGTCAGTTCCCCCAAAAATGCTATTTGAGCTTTATGAATGCTGAAATAAAAATGATAATAAACATATACTGAAATTCTTAATTTAAGAGTCCATTTGTATCAAGTTTTCAGCTAAATTAGTATTGTTGTATCTTAGTAGGTTGAATAATCAACAGAACAAGTTCTAAGTTGCTAAATGACAGGGAAAATAAATTACATACTTTTTTTTTTTTTTTTTTTTTTTTTT
>NW_028186668.1:1825411-1863153 GCF_003343005.1 Rhea americana
ACGTGACTTGCACCATCAGAATTAGCAGCAAAGTTTGAATCTCAAATTTAAGTTAGCAAGCCACACCAGATGCAAYTCTTTCTCCTCCTTACTACTGCTATCTGAGAAACTGGCATTACGTTTAAGTTAAGTTCTCTCTGTTCCCTCTACTGTCAGTGGGAAGAGCCAGACAGCTTTGCCCTAACAGCGGTAGCTAATAATTTTCATAACCCTTCTCTGGAACTGAGAAGTGCTTCTCTCTTCTCAYTGCTCACAAGACTCTCCACATGTAAAATCTAGATAGTGAGATTATCTTTGGCAATCTTTCATATACAGATAGCAACATCTTTAGAACACAGTTTATCTTTTAATACGTTTTAGAGAGGGATCACACAGAGATTCCCATTTTGCCTGGGACTAATAATAACAAAATAACAATTAATCAAAGAAGAAGGCTTTTACACACATTAATATAAAATGTAAATGCATTCTTGATCTTGACTGGTTTCATGGGCCAAGACTGAGGTGATTTGCTGCTACAAGCCCTCATTGAAAAAGAGGTTGCTTTCCTTAACCATAAATTTGTACCACAGAACAGGCAGCACGTCATCTCGACACTTCTGATCTTATTTGCTCTGACATGACATCCCTTACGGAACAGGTAATCCACAGACACACGCTGTATTATTTATGATTTCAAATGCAATCAAAGAAATTAAATATGAAAGAGACCTTATTAAGAACATCTAGACAATTTCTTTGCTAATGCAGAAAGCTTCCTATTTCAGGTTTATTAATGTTTTGATCAGTCCAGTCCCAATCCTCACCAACCATGGACTTTCCAGTACTTTTCTAAAAATACTGTTCTGCAGCTTCATAGATCTCCATGTCAGGAACATTTTTCTTCTTCTYATCCTTTTTTCAAACCCCATCCCATTTTATACTGAGAATTCCAGTCCCATAATATTGTTTTTCTCCTCACCTACTCTTCTGATTGTCTTTTTTTGTGTTTAAAAGTCAACATTCATTAGAAGTTAATAGTACATAACAGAATTATCTTAATTGTTTCTTACTGCAAGTAAAGGTCTGAAAAAGAAAATAGCTGATCCAGAAAAGGGAGTGAACCATAAAGTGACAAAATTGCARTGACAATATGATTTGTGCAGAACCCACTGAGACTTACTGTTCACTTGGACAATCAGGCAATACACTGGCATTTTAAATTCAGTGTTGACAAGAGGAAGCAATAATTTGAATCAGTCATAAATCCTGCTGAAATCTAAATAAAACAATGGAGCTTGGTTGACCTGAGTCCTATTACCAACCCTAAATATAGCTTTCAGTTTTGCATTCAGTTCTGATTAGTCATCTAAATAAACAGAGTGAGAATGTTTGGAGAGGAGTGTAAAAATGATCAGAAAGGTAGTACATCTTWAATAGGAGCTAATATAATTAATTATTCAGATAAGAAAAATTAGGCATCCTTGTTGAGTCATCATTCTAATACAAAGGGGAGAGTACATTAAACCAGTTGACAAAATATAAAAGAGAAAAAAAGATACTTTTCCATGTGATCTATAATTAACCTTTTGAATTCACTGCTACAAGCCATGACTGAAAGAATTAAAAAATATGTAGGTGTGAGAAAATTTTAAAGGCACAGTAGTATTTAAAGTGCGTGCACACAATATGATTTTCTTTGTTTCATCATGAGAAGTAAAAATGTTACCTTGTAGACAGGTCAGGATAATAATTTAAGGGGGAAAATATCCTCTACCAACATTAGTTGATCCCTTACTAGTAAAGTTTAAAATACTTTTACTAAATTATTGCATAAACYATGGTATATTCTTTGTCAAAGGATATCAGATACTTTTGTTTCATTAAAAAATCTGTTTTGTGGCRTATTTAACAAAGGAGTAACATTAAACAAATAAACAAACAAAAATGTATTTCCCAAATTGGACATTTGAGTAGACCAAATGATAAAATAAGCAAAACACAGAAGCAGCAGACTGTACTAAAATATGGTTTCTTTATCTTCTTGTAAATATCTTCAGTTCAGAGACACAAACTCCTGCAGCAAAATACTTCACCACGCACTAATTAATTTAAAGTTAGYAATGCCCTTTCACATCATTTCTGGTCTGCAACAAAAGTGAAGGAATCACTTATACACTAAAATTTTTACTAGTTTTCAGCTAGCCAGAATACCACATTCAGTCAGTTGCCTCAATCCCGCCGATGCTCAGGGATTCGCTATGATATACCACACAGCTATGATAAGTCAGTCATGTATAAACCCATAGCTTCAATGCACAGATTTCTCCTTTTTTGWCAGCTGAAAAGATCTTATGGTATGAAAAAGATATCATACTGTACAAGACCCACTGAGAGTCTCAAGTTGCCCAACAGTTTCTTCACCTATTTAATAARTAAATAAAAATAATACTAATAAAAAAGAGGTGTTATYTGCTTCATTTTTTGTCTGGAAAAAGAGTAGAAATCACATGGAGGAGCATTTTGGGACAACAGCAAAATCAGCAGAATAAAAGAATTCAGAAGAGAAATAGAGTAAAGCTATCATTACCCTTCATTTCTCTAGAGAAAATTATACACAAATAGTAAGTGAGTTAAGGATATTAAAAATACTTAAGTAAAYTCCACAACCATCACATTTTTAGCACCCATTTCCTTCCATGGATAGGGAAGTTCGCCAGGGATAACTAGACTAGATAACTCCCAACAGYGCCTGAAAATGGCCCAGTATTTTAGCAATAAAAGGCTCAGTCTCATCCCCATTAATTTCAAAAGCACGAGCTGAGCAATTCAAATATCAAATTCTCATCTAGCTTACATCAGCACAGATGTGTTGATTTAAGTGGAAMTGCACAGCAGATTTATATATTAGTAAGATCTGAGGTAAAAGCCAYACAACTTGTCATCAATGAATACTAGTCTACTGCATTCCAGAGAGCAGCAGTCCCACAATATCTTCCAATATTTCCGGTTTTGGTATGACTCATCTTACAGACTTTTTTCAAACTTTCTGGCTGTGCAGAGTACAACYACCGTAGGAAGCTTCTTTGCATCTAGGGAAGAGTGTTAGCTTGAATATTCAGCACCTTAACTCACCACCTTTTTCATCAAGCAGTTGATACTAAGTTAAAGATGTTACCTGGTTGGAAGGAAACAGTTGCATACTAACCATACTCTGTGGAAAAACACTCATTTCATCAGACTTTTCCTGCTGGTAGCTCTCCAAAGCACTGTTATTCTTTTCTGATGACTGTTCTCACAYCTAGTCTAGGAATAATAATCAGTACTACATTTTTTTTTAACCTRGGCCAAGCCCAAAGATAAGGAAAAGAGTACAACATATTGCTCTAAGACATTTTTCAATTATTTTACGCATTGTACTATCTGTGTTTCATTGTACACATTGTATGCTAAGCTAGGGTGGTAGACAAACACTTTTTGATGCTAGTAATCTTTATTTCTTTAGAGGTCTCCCCACAATGTGGGAGATATTTAGGAGGCACAGATACTCCTAGGTTTTAGGRAAGGCCCATAAAATTCATAAAGAAACAAATGCAGGTTTTGGAGCTTCCTAATTCTCCAGCAGGACAATTCCCAAGGTGAGTGACAGTGGGAAGGCTGATGGAAACTAAAAATGCCACTGTTCAGGGGAATGACAGATATGGACATTGGCACAAAAACAGGGAACTTAGGAGTACAAAAGGTGCACAGTCCTACAAGTCACAGAAATTGTGGAATGACAATGTTTATACATATGCATACAAATTTGGTGAAGAAGAAAGGGTTCGATGAAGAAGTAAAGTTAGAGAAAAGGTGTAAAATGGAACTAGGCCACCAAAAAGAGGGACTGACAAGAAGAGAGAGACAGAAAAAAAAAAGAGGGAGAAAGAGAGAGAGAGAGAGAAATCAAACATGAAGTTGATGAAAGAAGCAAAAGTTAACGAATATACCCATAACGTAGGTAGAAAATACTCTGTGTTGGAGGAGGGAATTGTTTAACTGTGTGTGTACTGTCACCACATTCATTGTATTTTCTTGTGAGCAATATAGGAGCAGAAAGAAAGCAAAATTTGCCGGACTGATAAAGGAGAAAACCTTGGTCAACTAATGCAGGAAAAGAATGGTGAAAATCTTTAGGCAGTGTAAGTCCTGCTGAGAGGAAAAGCCGGAATTGCTTTTAGCATCACAGTCCAGGCCAGAAACGGTGGGATTGCATAGGAGCAATGGATAAAGAAGTGAACAAAAGCAGAAACTAGTACCTCTCCGATAGCATTCAGAATGAATCTCTTCTCCCAAAAAAACATAACTTTGTTTTCTAAATCAACTGCACTGTCTTGATTATGCCTTTTCTTCAGTTTTACTGAAAAAAAGAATATTGAGAAATTACGCTGTGTGTCCCAGAATATGTTCAAGCACCAAGGTGAATTCTAGTTGTGAATAACTATAAAGAGAAAAACAGAATAGACAAGTATTTGAATATGTTTCATGCTTGCAGTACCATTTACAGATATGAATTTTGGTAAAATACGTAATCCAAATTCCTTGTGGTCTATTTGATATCTCTCACTGGGGACCCTGGGATCCCTGCAGGATAGAGGAAATTTTATCCCCCTTGAGTTAGTTTACCTACGCTGAACATTTCCATCAGTGTATTTACCTAATGTTGAACCTTGCTGGTTCAACTGAAAAGAAGTTAAGCRTTACAGGTGTAACCAAGGGCATGGTTTGGTGTGACAGGTAATTTCTGGTCCGYGTCTCCTTTCTGCTAAGGGCTACTTGCTTCCTTCATGCGTAACAGCAAAGCCAAGAGTGTCCTGCAAGTTGCAGCCCAGGAGCAGTGTGGGAGACACAATGACTCAGAGACATTCATTCTGAAGTACAATTCCTCCCTCGCATCCTTCTTGTTCTGGTGAAGGGAACAGTGATYTGTGGTATTGCCTGTCTCAGCAACAATTTACAACAACTTCCCAGTAAAATCTCTGTCTGCTAAAATCCCCTTTGCCATCCACTTGCTTTGGCATTCAGGGATAGGAGAGAGAGGATACTGCAGAAAGGAGTGTTCAGGGATGCAATATACTGCTTGAAACCACATAAATATCTTACACCTATCCATTAGCCTCCCTGTTCCAGCCTGCCTGAGCAAGGAGGGCCTGCTTGTCCCCTTGATGGGGACAAAACTGAACACAATTTAGTCTTGGGATTCTCCCTGGCATTTTTATAGCTGAAAGCTGCTCTGCTACTTATTCACACTATACTATAAATCTAACACACTTTAAGGGCCACATTTTCAGAGTCATAAACCATCATATCAGTCTATTTTTCAAGGGAAACCATAGGGCTTTTATATTACCTAGGGAAAATCAGATTTTAGGAGATGACAACCTCTCTGCCYGAGGTTGTTCAGACATTGTTTGATTTCTGGGAAAAAGCACAGAAAAAATGTAGTAAAAAATATAAACCTTAAGTAAAAACAAAATTGAGCAAACTTAACCTGTATTCCTCCGAGCAGTTTTTAATCTTCTAACTTTGGAAGTTTTCTTTTTCTTGTTAATTCTTATCCTTGTCAACTTTTCCTTCTGGGATGCCTCTCTACTCTTTTCCAGTCTGTCCCTTTCAGAGTCATACTATGTCATCTTTTAATCATTTTTTTTCTTCAAAGATCTGTTTCTTTCTCATCAAGTTATTTTTAGTGTATCATTCTCTAGATATACAAAAAACTTATATCTTTCCCCAAGCTGCTCTTTCCGGTTAGTCATTCCTTATTAGTGTCTCTCCTAACCCCATTCAAATACTGCAAATTCCTCCTATGTTTCTCCTCCACRGATTATTTTCCCCATCTCTTTTATCATTGCTCCTTCTGTTTTCCCAGTTTAGGAAGTGGTAGAAGGAGAAGACCCAGGGAGAGTAATAGATGCATTTTTTTTCCACACACAAAACCACTTCCATAAGAAAAGCACAGAAGTGCTGCCAGAATTGCTTTTACCATCACATTCCTCCTAACTACTGTTCAGGAGGATCTGGATGACAGGAACTGAGGTACTTTGTGCAGGGCAGAAATGCTATGAAGAAGCTTGACCGGAAAGTCCTTTTTCATTCCTGCCTCTCTCTTGTTCTACGTGCTGTGAAGCAAGTTTTCTCTCATAACAGACATCAGTGCTTCAGTTGTATAGGACAACTTCCTTCTGTATAGCAAGTAGCAAAGAAGGCTAAAAGAGAGCACCTACAACATCATTTTGAGGCCAAGCTTTGAAAAAATAGGCTGATGGCTTATTGCCCAGCCAGATGAGCTCTCAGTTTGTTTGAGCACTCTCCCTTCCTGCAYGACAGCGCTGGCACTCAGGCTGAACTCTGCTATGCGAACGCTCGAGCAGCGTGATGCCAAGTTGCCATCATACCAGAGGACAGGGCAGTACCTCTTTCCACTGGGCTGAATAGGACAGGACTTGCAGAGCCTTTCAGAAAATACAAGCATGATGTCAGTAACGTTGCCTCCACATGCCTAATGGCAAGACAATTATCCCCTAACGAACTCCGCTGCATCCACATGTTAAGTGGCTTTCACAGTGTAAAGAGGCTGAACTTTCTCATGTATACAGATTATATCCTTGGATACCAAGGAACATGAAGTTTTCCATCTAGCACACAGACACTGATTAGCACAGAATAGATTAGGCCTGACTGTGTACAATTTTCTTTTTGTCTGTACTACTCACCYCATTAACTCCTCCCATTCTATCCCATTACAGACAGTATGTTACAYGTTAGCATCCCATTAATTTGTTTATCTATCGTCTCTAATATTTCTGCACAAAATCACCACTTCCTTCTGCAACTATAYGTTAACTCTCATTGGGTTGTTTTTGATCTTATCCTGCAATTTGAAAACATCAGTCTTATGGGCCTTTGTGATTACTAAGGTTCCTACAAGTTGCCTTAGATGCTCACTAGAGATAGAAGAACGAACAGGCAAACAATGTGCAAAACTATCTTCTTAATTGCTCCACCCTGGAATCATTATTCTGATGGGAATCTATCAATACTAACATTTTAGAAGTTCAGGAGACACAGAATCAGACTGTGAAAGCCAGTGTGAAACTTGAGTTTCAGACCACAGGAAAGTGGCGGGGACAGGAGGAGAACAGAGCAGGAGGAGCCTCCTCTTCTCAGAAGAGGGAAAGCCTTCTCTTCAGCCCATGCAAAAGTCCTGTCTCAGCTGGAGACAGGCCTTTAGATCAGGGAAGCAGAGGCAGTGGTCCTACAACATAACGTTTGGCACCATGCCCACAGAACGACAAAAAAAGTAGTGCCTTTAAGCTCTATATCACTGCAGCTTGCTGCTGAAAGCCAGTAGAGAGCATCCCAGAAGGATTTCTTTATTATGGGCTTGCTGTGGAAGCATGCTGGAAGAGCATGTGCTTCCACAAAGCACAACCGCCCTCAATCTCTTTTTAAGATGATATTCTTTAAGACAGTTAGCTAAATAATACAATTTGGCCTCTAGTGGTTAAACATAATAGAATTCTCTCACCACAGAAGACAAATGAATCATATAAAATACATTAAAAAAAATCTTCAGGTTAATAATTAYACCTTCTCTGGACAGGAATTATCATTATGTGATCATACTCATTTTAGGCCATTAGCCTCTCTTTTCCCTGGTTCTGGATATAGAGGAATGAAAGATGGCTTAATTATAGCACGAGGAAATTACCTCCCTTTTGGAGGAGGGGGAGAAGATGGTGTTATAATCACAATACAATGCTGAGACTGTAGGAWATTACCTTAAAATATTTATTCTCAGTTACTCTCAGTTCCATTTGCATTTGTAATAAGTAGTAATAAGTAATGTTTAAAAGACATTCACATATATGGAATCAGATTAGAAGAAAGTTGAAGCCAAACGCTATAGACCTCACTTCCAACTTCACGGAGTTGCCTTTTCTCTTATCATTCAATCTGTGATTCATGGTTGGTGTGAAATTGTTTCATATTAATATATGCTGTTAAAAATGGCAGCAGAGAAATGTAAACTCTTAAATGGATGGTATCCTAAGTAAATGTTACATATTCATTCATGTTAATTTGTTCCTTTATAAGCATAACCAATTTATCTATGTTCAGCTATCTGCAGATCATCAATACTGATTATTAATCAGAGATTGTAGAAATCTCGTATCTTTTTTTTCCTATTCATAAGGGCACTTCTGAGAATAGTAATTACACTACTTAGCCTTTATCTAGTGCYTCTCATCTTTCAAGTGATTCACAAATATTAATTCAATAATTATCTTCTCACCATCTCCTATCATTCCCATTTTGCAGATGGAAAACCATTAGCAGAGAGRGCAAGTGATCTGCCTAAGGTCATGGGGATTAAGGTAACAGCAGAGGACTGAAAGTAAAAACGTTTATAACTCAAAAGAAATGGAGGCAGATGGGACAACTATGCTGATGGTTCAACAAATAATCATAAGACTGCAGTGAAGAATATAACATACCACTGGTGGGGAGGCAGTGCTAGCTTTACTGTRCATTATACAGTCATACTGAGTGTTTTACAGTCACGAATCCACAAATCAAAAGAAACTGACAAATAAAATATATACACTTTTTTCTTTTGTCTTTTTCTTTTCTTTTTTAACAAAATACTGTCTGTTATCTAGATATAGACAGAATCTTAAAAGACAGCATCAGCACAAAAGTAAGCTCAGGAAACTAGAAAATTCTTCTAATTTATTGGATATCTCTTTTAAAGTATGGCTATCTATTCTAAAAATCGGATCAACCAAATACAAAGATTGCCCAATACTAGTGACACATATTGCAGTGTTCAGTCAGGATTTTTATGCCTAGCCCATTTTGCATCTTGAAAGGCTGATAAAAAACCTACTATCAATAAGGCTAGATCTCAGATCAGATTGTATGGAACAAAGTACACTTACCTCTTAAACCTTAGCTTTCTGCTTTCCAAATATCCTCTCTCTAAACCTTTAACAATCCTACTTACATTTTTTATTATTTTTATGATGGAAAATTACTTTTAATTCAGATCAAGTATGTCTCCAAAATGACTATAGGCAAACAGACAGTTCTACATTACAGATACCTGGGAACATGGCATAATATTGTTGTACGGTACTGCTGGCAGGAATATTTTTCATTAAAGTTTTAAGAGATATAGCATTGCTTGGAATTTAGGATGGTGACTGGGAACATGAGACATCCAAGCTAAATCCATGAACTGAATGACTGAGTTATCTAACAGCAAAAACTGTGCTCTGTGAGGCAGAAGATAGGAACTAGGGAAGTGATTTTGGACTGAGTCCTGAATCCTAACAAAGGTTACTATTCTTAGGATGACATCTACCCCTCTAATATTCTAAAGGCTGTTTGAAACTCTTGAATAAGTTCAGCCCTTTACGTCACAAACAGTCTTATTGGAATAACTGATATGATAAATGTTTGTTCCAGTTGCACTTATTTCAAATGTTTCAAATTCAAACTTGGGCAAGAAGTAGCAAAATGTAACTTAAAAGCYAGAAGAATCCTGTTAATCAACATTTCTGTGCTTCAAAATTTCCCCAAAGCACAAGATCATAACAGTCATTAATAAAATCTTGATTCTGAGAAGATTTTAACCTCAGTATTATGTTTTCACATTTCTTCCACTTAATTGCTCAGATTTTGTTCCATCCATCTCATTTGTCTTTCTGAATGTTTGTTTTTCACATTTACTCCTTTTTATTAGAAAATCAGTGTRTTGTTATAAGGTTGAATGTACCAAAGATCCAAATAGGCATATGATGATTACTGTAAAGCTGGRGATAGATTTGCCCTTATAATGCCCATTTAATATTCCCAATAATTTTTTAAATTTCTARCACATCCGTATTAGTACTTCTCAGGGTGGGTTTTTTGTAGTAGGGGGAACACTGAAAGTTAACTGGGAAGTCGACTGAGAGTTGCCTGTATTGTACTGTAATCAGGACGATATTGTTATTCTAGTGATTTCATCCAGTCATGAAATTTTTATACAGCTGCTGTGATATGAAAGTTGTCATGTTGTTACACAAAAGTTACTGTTACCATAACGGATCACATACAAAAGCACAGGGCTGAGGTGAATGATGCTTGATAAGAAAACAAGGGTACCATGCCAGAAACAAATACTGCATTTTGTCTGTTAATTTTAATTAGGTTTGCTTCGCCTAGGAAAGATTGCTGGCAGTTTGTGTAAGGTCGCTATCTACTCTGACTGAATTTTGACCTCTGTGCAGAAAGGAATTTAACAGACAAAAAAGCGACTAAAAAACAAAGTGCTTGACTCAGCTGTGATGCGACTTGGGGACTCAGCCCAGAGGAGATGCACATAAAAATATCAAGAATATAGGCCAGAAGCCCTGAGTTTCTTTGTAAAGAAAGCATTACATACATCAGGTTATGCATAAGTTTCAGCAGCTTCTCCTTGTGTCCCCTTTCTCCAATCTATTTAATACTGATTCGGGTCAGAGACCATCTGCCTTTCTGCTTTGTCTTTGTAAATCTTGCCTATAACTAGCAGCATCTTACAACAGCACYCCACTTTCATCTAATCTTCTCTATGTTAGCGAACACTATGTATATGCTAAAAATATTTTCCAAAACTGACCCTTTGGTGAGCTCCAAACAGTGACATCACTTGGGTGGGAAGGGATCTCTGGAGGCCATCTGGCTGCCCTTGCCCAAGGCAGGTGCCAGAGCACTGCAAGGGCTCGCTGTTCYCTGAGGATCCAGCCACCAAGCACAGTAACATGGCCAGCAAGGCCACGCCAGCCAGGGCCTGTCCTATGGTACCCGAGTGGGTGAGCAGGGCAGATCCACACATCACAGCCAAGTTCAACCAGGAGCTGAGGTCCCCASGCACAGTTATGGTGATGGGGCAGGTCCAAGACCAAGACAGGTAGCCAGTGTGAGCCAGTGTCCAAGTCGGGGCTGGTGAGGATAACCAAGGACATATTTAGCCCTGTGATGGCCTGGCAGGGACCTAGGGACAGGGCAGGGGTCAGGAGGCCCATTGCTGGGCACTGGCAGAGGCAGGGGCAAGGCCATGGCAGGGCTGCAAGCCTTCTCTGCTGCAGCATGGTAGAGCATGGCATCCAGGCTGGATTCAGATGGGGCCAGGGCTGGAGGGAGGCCCCAAACCCCTTAAAATCTCTTCATGTTTTCCAGTTCCTGGTACAGGGCCAGCACAGCACAGACAAACTTGTTCAGATGAATACCCACTGCCCTTCTGGGTGGCCGTTTCCAGTGTTTGACTGTTTTCACTGTGAATGGTCCTTTCCAGATGTCTAGTCATTTTTTTTCCATGTTCCAGTTTGCATCCACTGCTTCCTGTCCTTTCACAGTACAGTTTTGAAAAGAGTCTGGTCTACCTTGTCTGTGCTCTCCCCTTAGATGGTTATAGACAGCAAAAGGATCTTCCTTTAGCCTTCTCAGACTGAACAAACCCAGTTCAGGCCCTTGGATTATCCTGGTGTCACCAATGTGTCCATGTCRTCCTTGCACTGGGAGCCCAAAACTGGACACAGCCCTCCAGTTTTGGCAAGGGCTAACCAGATGGGAAAGATCCCTTCCCTCAGCCTGCTGGCAATACTCTTCCTAATGCAGCTGAGGATGCTGCTGGCCACCTTTGCCGCAATGGCACACTGCTGGCACATGCTCAGCTTGCCCACTGGGACCTCCAAGTCCTTTACTGCAAAGCTACTTTGCAGCCAGTTGGACCCCAGCTTGCACTGGCACATGAAGTCATTCCTCCACATGTGCAGGACCTTGCACTTGCCTTAGGCTCCATTTAGTCCTCGAGCTCAGCATGATGTTAAAGGAGCCAAATGCCTCATGGCTCAGACTGGGGCTCTGTGGGCACATGTACAATAAGGCCATAAGGACAAAGATCTCATTCATATGTCTCTAGATTTAATTCTGCTGAGCAAGGAGGGAACTCAGAACTACCAGTCATAGAAACCTAATTATTGTTTTAGGAACTAGGTTCTTTTAAAATATATATATCATTTATTTATCTGTGTACACTTGCCCTAAATCTRTATCAAAAACTGCATAGTCTTACGCAGTTCAGTGTGTAAGTTAAATGAATGGTTACAAGGATATGGTACTTACTAGCTCTTAGTTGTTGGGACTTGCAAGTAAACCACTGTATCAGCTCATCTTTAATTAAAATTTGTTAATATAATTTGAATGTTGCTGATGCTAACATTTTCAAGTATTTAAGGTTATTCTAGGCTAGGCAGGAAAGTGTCATTTTTATTTTTCTAGCACTCTTTATGTTTACATAGGATTTAGCTTTGTATTCTTCAATCAGGAAATAGTATGTAATTATTTTGGATGTCTTCTTTTATTGCTTAATTAAAGCTATTCAAAATGGCATAAGTAAACTCTCTCTATCACACCGACATTTGCATGGCAGCACATTTGCAATCATCCAAAAGCATATTTGTCCACTGTCATTAATGATATAAAAGATACAAATTATTTATTTATGATGAATATTAATAATAAAATATTAATTTCTTGAAGAAAACACAGGATTAATAATAAATAATTCTGATCTCCATGACCATGACASCAGGATGAAATTGCTTTAATTTGGTTTAGAAAATAATGAAATGCAGGCATTCATAGAAAAAGACTTTGCTGCCTTGTAAACAATAGTAAGGTACATATCTTGGAATAACCTCTAAGTAAGAAGCGTGTTGTAATAATGGATTAACCTACTGCGTTGCATGATTGAACTGAATTCTGAAAGTGCTACTTTTTCAGAAAAAGAATTCTACATTATTTAAAGAGATGCAAAGTCTAAGTTTCAAAAAACACACTATGAAAATAAAAAATGTATACCCCTGGGTCATTTGTTTTCTAAATYAGGGAAAAAAATCCCACAATAAGGAAGTGTGAGATTAACAATAAATGCACAGACACCWTTGTAAGAATCTTCAAAAGAAGGAAACAAAGAATAATGAAATAATAGCTAGGTACAAAATACTGTACCCGAGTGTGACCATGGRCCTAACTTAACAGAGATTCAGGACAGTGTTGGCAGCAACAGACAGTCTCTAAAAGTAAGTACATGGTATCATTCTTCCAWTTTTTTTTACAGTTTTTCAGTCTCAAAAAAAGTGAAATATGCAAGTGACCTTTCTAAATACTTGTGTTACCTTTCAAGCATTTGAGACTTTTCCATTGTTTATGCCTACCTTCACTATAACTTTTCATCCTTTACACCTAAACTTGCTCAGCTGGGAAATTATCTTCCTTTTTGTGCACATAAAAATAATCCCATCTTTTTCCAAGCAGCTTTTTGAAATACACAAGAAAGCTACAGCAGCTAAGTGGTGACATTTGTACTCTCTAATCTGCAGTATAATGCTATCTATTCCTATGCTTTATTAACTTTTCAGACACTACCAGACATACTCCCAGTCACTTCACTTCTACTTCATAAGTGTGCATGTAAGATATGTTAGTAATCTTTTAATGCAGGTCTCATGCCACAAAATTCAAGAGTACACAATTTTGTAAAACACCAGACACAAATATCCACATTCCAGAAKGTACGAACAAATTTATCCTCACCAGCAAACAGATTGGGAGTGATTGCAACTCCCGTAGACACATCTGAGTTAGCTCTAAATAGCTCAAGCACTGGTAGCCGCATAGCAGGGAACAATAAACTAACTGCAGGATAGCTGCCCAAATATATTCTTTGCAGTATCAAACCACAGTTTAGATCACACCAAGCAAACAGTAAGTCTGAGACCAAAGGAACAACGCAGGACCCATCTCAACCATCTCACTCAAAAAAGCATACATACTGCAACTGGTTCTGCTACAGTTTCAACAAAAGCTGTTTTAATGAGATAAGTACGATTATTTACATGATATTTGCAGATCAATGCATCAAAGACCAGATCTTGTATACAGTTCATCACATGAATATCTTTGAGCAAATAATAGCCAAAGAGGTCAGTGAACTCATTAAATTTCTTCTTGATGTTTCCAAGACTGACTCCTAAAGTCGTAATCATGTTCATAACCAAAGTTTATTCAAATTATTAATTATTATGAAAAAGACATTGTTTTTTTATATATATATATGTATATATACACTAAAATAAAAAAATGCTAGTGTATATATACACTATATACACTATATACACTAAAAAATAAAAAAAACTTACTTATTGCTTTGATATGAAAACATATTCAGAATATATGGATTTATTCATAAGAAGAAAAGTTGGCGTACAACATCCAGGCTCTCATGAGTGATTTATGTCATTGAGTTTGCACCATCATAATTAATCATCTAATTTAAGCTAGTCATTTAGGCTACGGATAGTCATTATGAGAGAGGAACATCAGGAAGTTTTGTTCCACTTGACCACTGACACCTTTCCCAAAATGTGATTTAGCATTCTTGTTTGGCACCTAGCTCTTCCCTCTTTGAATATAAAAAGGACACATGTTATGATCTAAGATCAGGTGCCAAAATTTTAGACAGTTACTATTTGGAAAGCCAAATTCCACCAGTATTTGCTATAAGCTTCCTATAGTAAAAGGTGCAGAAAAATATTTATTTTTTTGAAAAGATACTTTCTAGTCAAATTCTTTGTTTTCACTTGTCAAGCTTGCACAGCTGCACTCCCTAGATTATCTGATCAAACAGATTAATTCCTGTAGTGTTTTTTTGAGCTACTATTATGCCATGTCACTTATTACAGTAACCATCAGGCAGTRCACCTGCAGTGTAAAGTTTACCTGGTAAAGAAAATGGAAAAATACAAAGCATTGGCATTCTTCCTTGAGATTCCACATGCACTTTACAAGCTATCAACAAACTAAGTCTCAGAGTATGCCATTTAATTAGACAAATATAGCTCTTTTATATACATGAACTACAGTTTCTTAACTCAGTTAATGCTGTCTACCCACTAAATGGTCAAATTTTTAAGTAAGAGAGYAAATAATAAAAGGAGGCCATTAAAGACTTGCTTTGTTTTTATCAAAGTAAGCTTATCCTGATTTTGATCTATTTGTAGATGTTATTCATCTATGACTCAAACTGGGGGAAGAAGTGGAATATGAGGAATAAAGTTATTTAAATTTTACATTCATAATTCAGACATGTTCTCCTGCTACTCATTAATTTCCCAGAGGCAGGCTTTCATTACAGGGTGCATTTTCAGTACAAGGAATTAACACTTGGCCCCCACTATTTCCACCTCTAGTTAGCCCAGAATTCCTGCTACATATGAGGTAAGCTGACAGGTAGGACTAAATTCAGCGGAAAGAGAATGGACAGGGCCCGAGTTAGGCACCGTGAGTTGTTGCATCCCTCTTCAAAAAGAGTCTTACTCTACTTTCAAAAAGAGTCTTCATCACAGGATGAATCTGCCCATTTTGTAAATGCTGGAAAAGAGAGAAAAGTCATGATAAAGAGCTACCGTGATTTCACTGCTAAAAGTTCATGTAAATCAGATGGAGATGTATGCTAATTGCTCCTGGAGATAGTAAGGGTATTCCACGCGCATTTTTGAAATCTCGCTGTAAAAGCCTTATCCTCAGTTTGATATAACTGTGGATAGCGCAACTCTCATAATTTCTTGCAGAACCGGGCTGTTAGATAACAAGCAATTAAGCAATTTTCTCCCAGGATCCTGGCAGTCAAATGTTCTCCTTTCGAGAAAACATCAGGCGAATACCGTTACCGATAGGTATCGTTTTGCTGACAAACCAGAGCAGCCAGACCTTCCCCCTGAACGTAGCACCTCTCTCCTTGCTGAAAAACCCCTGAGACCTGCTCTCTATTGCAATCATCCGACACCGCCTTGGGAAGCCCAGCGGACTCCTTACAAAGCAAATACCTCCATTCCCAACAGCAGCTCTGCACTCAGCCCTCACAAACCTGCCAAAGAACATTCAGCCACTTGAAAGGTGACAAGGTGTCTTCACCAGTACACACATKGACACACACGACCACATTCGCCCTGAAACACTCTTCACAACGAATACACTCTCCCCAAGCAGCTTTGACTTTACACGTACCTCCCTGTCCACGTCCGAGGAAATTTCTTCTTTAAGATACGCAGAAGGAATCAYGTAAACTGAACTGTTCCTTTTGAGAACAATGCGGAAGGACATGTGCTGTGATACAAACTTTTAAGTTTGGTATTACACTTGGCATTCAAAGGCAATTCTGTTGAAAACTAAAATTGGAGAGTTCACATTTTCTGAAAATTTATTTCCAGCAAAACTGAAAACATGTCCTGACAATGCTGAAAAAGCTATTTTTTAATATCTTTGTCCATGTTTTCCTAATTGATCAAAACCTGATGATGTTTCTGGTTGAAACAAAACTTAATTTTGAAACCTTGAGACTTTGAAATAAAACAAAATTTCCTATGCATGCCAATCTAATGCCAGTTAAAACAAACATAATTTAACTGTCAAATAAATATAAAATAAATATTTAAATGAAAATGACTTGATAAGCAGACCTTCTGAACACCCATACATTGATCTAAAACAGAGAACTGTAATTTGGAGCGAATCTAATTTTAGAGATGAACTTAACCTTAGGCAGTTAGATGAGAAGCTCTAGCCTATAACTCTGTTATATTCTGCTCACAATATAGAATATACGAAAAGAGGAAGGAAACGTCACTCTTTTGGCATTATTTGTTCTTAAAAAGCAAGCAACTCCTCTTGAATAGTTCAACGAACACTCAGTAGAGAAACGACGCAGAGCCTCTGTGTGAAATGACTGAGGCACGAGGCATATTTCTACATTATTCAACCACTGAGAATGATGGGCAAGGCCAAGTAGCAAAGTCAGGGGAAAAGCTGTTTAAAAAAAAAATCTCTTGTCTTTATTTTCTGAGCAGATTATCCATGCCAGCTACTTAAAAAAGCAGCTACAGAAAATAAGTGGCATGTCCAGCTTGTCATAACTGTAACCATCTCTGAAACTAATCCATTTTATTTTTTATGTCATTTCATAAAGTAAATATTGCCATCCCAGGGAATTCAGGATTACATGCAAACTTTTAATAAATGCTAAATAAGAGCTTTTCTGTCAAAAAACATACTCTTAGATTAAAATGCTTTGAAAATTTATTTTAAAAGAGTTGCCAAATCTCCAAAATACTCCATTTTCTCAAGTTAATATCCTTCCTTATTTATTTTTTTTTTTTTACGTTTGACATTTCACTCTGTATTGAATTTCTATTGAAATTAAAGCAGTTTAAGAAACTGAAATTGAAACAGAACCTTTTTAGGACATATTATTTATTTTTAGAATTTATTTTAAAAATAATTTCAAAGGTTGGGTGATTGATTTGTAAATAGGAACAGTTCACAGCTTCATTTTTGTTAAGACCTTTCCCTTCCATGTCTGCAATGTCTTGAAACTATTAAAGCAATTTTGTATGTAAAGATGTCCATAGATAAACTCCCATTTACTTACATAAGTTTAGATCTTTCAATGTATACGCTATTTAATCTTTCTACATTCTTCACTAAGCACTAGGCACTGGGCAAATGAAGTTAGTGGAGTTAAACAGAAAGAAGAGGCTATTGTTTACTCCACCAACATGGTATGGTTATGGGGAAATAAAAAGCTTATAATGAAAGTAGAACACAAAACAACATGAATTCACTCTCATGATAGTGATTATAATGTTAATGGCGCATTGTGCAAACAGAATCCATCCCATTACAATTTAAGCATATAATCTTATATCCATTCCCAGTTGCAATCCACTTGTTTCCTGAGCATATAAATACATTCAGACATTATGTATAAATTAAAAATGAAAAGAACACACCTCATCCTGATCACCGTTTCTAATCTCCCCATCTGTCACTGTGCAATGTGTAAACTAACAGATAACTAATTYGCTTTAGCATATAACCCCAGCTCAAAACTGATATTCTTTTTCACTCTGTGTTTTTGTACTTATTTGGCAGGCATTAATAAATTTAAAAAATTTACAAATGATGAAAAATTAATTTTCTGTCTCCAAATATGGATTAAAACAGTTTTGTCTTTTAGAGCTAATGAATGAACACCATATTTCAAAACAATGTGGTAAACAATGTCAATAAATTGAAATTAAAAAAAAATATAGTAATGCCACAAAGGAAGGATACAAACACTGCATCAGACCTGCCTCATCACTGAAATTCTTTTTGAAACCACAAATACAGGGTCACTTTGAAATGGTGCAAATTCATAAGAATCAACATGATCAACAAAAAAATAATGAAATATATCAGTAACAACGCCCTAGATCACATATTGTCAACCTGGATTTAAGAGTCATCTAAACAAATTTTGAAGTTTTTGTCTCAATAAACTAGAAATAAAATATAAAACAGTCCACTTTGCAACACACAGGATGGAAATAAATATAATCTTTAACTCTGAATTTTTATAAATTTACTTTTATGTAYCGTAACATGAAAATCACTGTTCAGTCTTATTGTAGGTGCCAAATCCCCATGTCCATGAAAATTTCTGCCTTAGTTAAGCCCCAATTCCTACAAGCCTACAATTCCTTCAGCTCTRAGAAAAAAACTGAGAATGACAATATCTCTCTAGGTGTGACTCAAATCGGAGTCCTCAAATGCTTCCAATTTTACTGAGCCAAAATAAGTCCCATTCAGTTGATTTAATTTGGATTTTGGTATAAGCAAAGACCTGAGATTTTGGTCCCATAAAAACTGAGATTTGAAAAAGAGTTTTTAATACCCATATGCTTGATTTCAGCAAAAGAATATAGCAATTGTCAAAAATAATATTGCAAGGAAGGCTGCCAGAAAGCACCCAGAAAGCATACATTTTTAAATACTGCCATATATAACATTATAAAAMTCAAGGAACTTGGTGTTTATGTATCCATAAAGCAAACGTCACACAAGGTTAAAATAATGTATATCTTAGAAGCTGGTCAAAAAGGATTAACTTAAATTTGAAGATCCTCCYAATTATGACTGAGAAGCAGTTCCTAAATTATATCATTCAGTATTGTGGCTTTCTGTATCAGCAAGAAATGACAACACGACTTTTTTAATAACTGAAAAAGCGGCAGGCRTACAGGCATTCAAATTAAGAACAATTTCAATCTTGAGATAGCAACATAAATAAAAACACAGACAAGATGTTGTTTGAACACATCTTCAGTGTACCCCAAAGCCATAATTTCTTAAAGCAAATAGGGTATCTGTTTCAGTCTCTTGGAGTTTTACTCTATATTGTTTTATTGTTATTTGATGTTTCCAAAAACTGTTGGATACAGTCACTTGAAAACCAAGAAATGTTTACCCTACAAACTCTATCCACATATAACACAAAGATATTTGATTGTTACACTCTTAATTTGCTACAATACTCAATAATTTCAGCAACCCCACCCGCCAGCTCAGAGCTAGCTTTGGTGTACTTGTGAACAAATGYGTTCACATCTCTCAGCTGAAAATGTACTAATACTCAGCTTCCCACATGAAGACATGCATCACTTTCTACATCCTATTTAGGTGGCCTGAGGAACTGGCATAGCTTTTGTTTACTAGGTGTCATTTTAATTGCCTAACACTTTATCTTCTGAACTGATGCTACTGCTAGCATTAACACTGCAGTTCCTTTTAATCTGGCATTTTTAAGCTACTCCTAGATGAAAGGACAGATGAGCACTCTATCATGATACTGAAGCTGAGGACTACTGCTGACTAGACATCAAAATGTCTTGGTGCCCTCTTCCACCCAGTGCATTAAATTGAAATYCACAGTTTAAAAACATAGTGAGCACCTAAAACGTAATTTCAGACCTTTCAGCAGCCTCAAATATAACACTGTTAGTGAGCRTTCCTGGGCACTGGACTGAATCACCCATATTGCTAAATCGTTAGAATAGTATCTAGCACACTTGTGGCCTTGGTATTTTCTTGCAAACCATTCCCATATACGGCTTAAGAGGCAGCTGTGGYTGATAGACCAACAGGCAGTTTGAGTGAGACTATCCTTTTTTGGATGCTGAGAGTTTATTGACATTGATGAGAGCTGCTCATCAATGACCTGCTGATACGTTACGTAGGCTCAGTGCCAGCGAATTATTTTGGGCATGTTTTATTTGACAATACACACGTAGGCWAAGCAACCAAGACCTGGAATAATGAGGAAGACTTCTACTGATGTCCTATCTGGATTTCTAATTAGGCAAAAAGAAGATGTTGCAGAAAATGCATTGCACTTTATATAAACTTGAGAGAAAAAGTAAAGATCATCGCACTTCCGAGTTGTCACACACATATCTAATGCCCTAGCATTGCTCATGAAGACAGAGAGACACAATTAAAAGAAATTCATAGCAAACCTGAACATGTGAGTGATCACTCATTCCATGTTGTGGCATCATGACTGAAAAGCTAGTAGAAAAAAACACTGTAGTAAGTGGCAAATTGGCATTAATACAAGAATTCCACCAAATGACGGAAGACTGAAATTTAAAGTGCAAAGAAGAAACAAGTGGTCTGCAACATTCACCTTGTATGCTCACATAGATTCCTGGACTGCTGAAGAGCTCTTTACATCTTTTTCCTTACTTTCTGTATTGCAATGTTGCCTGCACTTTTGGGAATGTATTCTATGGCATTTTTAGGAGAGTTTACACACTTCCAAGCCTCACTTGGGAGTTTCCAGGAGTCTGGTGTTGACTGATCACAGTGAAAGCCTGTCCAGGAAAGGTGGAAACAAGGAATGCCTTTTCTCAAAGCCTCTTTGTAAGTCAGAGCAAAAGTAGCCTCTGTACCTGAGAGAAAGCCCTGACTGGTCTTTCTGGAAGTATACATCCTCAAAATACAATGGTTTGGGGTTGTAYTTATCTTCCAGGTAGACGAGTGCAGAGGTACTGTCTCCTCTTCAGTTCATTTCCCAGAATAACTCATTTCCACAGCGGAATGTGCTTTGTTTAGTTTCCTTYAGATTCTCCAAAAATCTATTTTATAGATGGCAAATCCTGTGCCTGTTAGTCATTTCAGGGAAAATGACTAAAGAGATCAATTCTATGTTTTCTGTTTTGACATCTTCAAAGAATGTTACTTACTTGCTAACTGCTACTATTACTGATTTCYATCGCATTAGTGAAAGCAGATGCCATATCTCATAATAAAATAGAGAAACAGCACAAAATCCTGTAAGCTGTTTACTGTTTCAGTGTCGCAGACAGTATTATGAAAATGATCGAACATTTTTGTATGAGTAAACACCTGATCCAACTCTCCTTAACGTTTGTCAAAAAACTCCCATCGATAGCAATTGATTTTGGATCAAATCCAAACCAAGTTAAGAACACAAAAGAGTGTCAACAGCTATGATGTATTCACTGCTATTTTCTAATTATTCTAAGCTGGAGAATAACTAAATGAAACATTGAAACAATCCCTATCGCACAAATTTTGAGCATTTTCTGGGGCTGCACTGAAAAGAGCTCCAAGGCTTCTATTCGTACATCTTCAGCTTTATGATTTGAGGTCATCACTTTCTGTACATAACACATTACTTATAGTTCATTGATCACAGTCATGCCCTTGACATCAGTAAGAACTGAACTGAGTACTGGTTTAATGCTGGAAAATAACTGGTAAAACTGGTATTTTCCATAATCTACGGCGAAAATAGTTCAATGCCAAAGAGTTCCAGGGACTCATATTTCATGATGAAAATATTTTTTAAGGAGCACTTTCATCTTACATTAGAAATTGCTCGGGCCTTCATCGTGGGATAGATATTGATTCCTTTCACAATAACTCAAAATCTCTGTTGCATAGGAAATAGGACATTTCAACATTTATCTTTTCTCTCAAGACAGAGAACGAAATTGAAATTTCCATTTCATTAATCCTTATGAAAATATTCTAATATTGAACAAAATACAATATTCTGAAATTCCTGAAATTGAACACTTTCAGWCTGATTCAAGTGTACTGAAAATACTGTTCAGGAGTAAAGTTGATCTCCTGTGGTACTATATTGTGTAGAGATGCTGCGAGGAAGGCTAAGGCCCAGCTGGAATCGAGTCTGGCAAAGGACATTAAGGAYAATAGGAAGGGCTTCTTCAAATATATCAGCAGCAAGAGGAGGACTAGGGAAAATGTGGGYCYGCTACTGAATGSGGCKGKGGCCMTGGTGACRAGGGATACAGAGAAGGCAGAAWTACTGAATGCCTTCTTTGCTTCAGTCTTCACTGCYAAGGGCAGCCCTCAKGAATCCTGCAGCCTGGAYGTGAGRGAGAAAGCCCAGAGAAGGGAAGACTTTCCTTTGGTTGAGGAGGAYAGGATTAGAGACCTTCTGGGCAGGGYAGACATCCACAAACTCATGGGCCCGGATGGGATGCACCCACGGGTACTGAGGGAGCTGGTGGATGTTGTTGCCAAGCTGCTCTCCATCATCTTTGAAAGGTCCTGGAGAAYTGGAGAGGTGCCTGAGGWYTGGAAGAAAGCCAGTGTCACTCCAGTCTTCAAGAAGGGCAAGAAGAACGACCCAGGCAACTACAGGCCAGTCTGCCTCACCTCCATCCCTGGAAAGGTGATGGAACAGCTCATTCTGGATGGCATCTCCAGGCATATGCAGGAAAAGAAGGTGAYCAGGAGTAGCCAGCATGGMTTCACSAAGGGGAAATCCTGCTTAACCAATCTGAGAGCCTTCTSTGATGGAATAACTGGCTGGGTAGATGAGGACAGAGCAGTGGACGTTGTGTACCTTGACTTCAGCAAGGCTTTTGACACTGCCTACCATAACATCCTCCTAGATAAGCTCAGGAAGTGCGGGTTACATGAGTAGACAGTGAGGTGGACGGAGAACTGGCTTAAAGGCAGAGCTCAGAGGGTTGGCATCAGTGGTGTGGAATCTAGTTGGAGGCCTGTGGCTAGTGGAGTCCCCCAGGGCTCAGTACTGGCTCCCATCCTGTTCAACTTATTCATCAATGACCTGGATGAGGGGACGGAGTGCCTCCTCAGCAAGTTTGCTGATGATACCAAGCTGGGAGGAGAGGCTGATACACCGGAGGGCTGTGCTGCCATTCAGAGAGACCTGGACAGGCTGGAAAGCTGGGCAGAGAGGAACCTCATGAGCTTCAACAAGGGCAAGTGCAGGGTCCTGCACCTAGGGAGGAATAACCCTAGGCACGAGTACAAGCTGGGGGTGACCTCCTGGAGAGCACCTCTTTAGAGAAGGACCTGGGAGTGCTGGTGGACGACAAGCTGACCATGAGCCAGCAATGTGCCCTTGTGGCCAAGAAGGCCAATGGTCTCCTGGGGTGCATTAGGAAGAGGCTTGCCAGTGAGGGAGGTGATGCTGCTCCTCTACTCAGCCCTGGTGGGGCCTCATCTTGAGTTCTGTGTCCAGTTCTGGGCTCCCCAGTCCAAGAGAGACATGGAGCTGCTGGAGAGAGCCCAGTGTAGGGCTACAAAGATGATCATAGGGCTGGAGCACCTGCCCTATGGGGAACGGCTGTGAGAGCTGGGCCTCTTCAGCCTGGGGAAGAGCAGCCTGAGGGGGGATCTGATCAATGTGTAGAAGTACCTGAAGGGAGGGTGTCAAGGGGATGAGGACAAACTCTTGTCAGTTGTCCCATGTGACAGGACAAGAGGCAATGGGCAAAAATTGAAGCACAGGAAGTTCCCCCTGACTGTGAGGGGGAATTTCTTCCCTGTGAGAGTGACGTAGCACTGGAGCAGGTTGCCCAGAGAGGTTGTGGAGTCTCCTTCTCTGGAGATCTTCAAGGCCTGCCTGGATGCAACCCTGTCTAGTGTGCTCTAGGTGATCCTGCTGAGGGGGGAGGTTGGACTAGATGATCTCCAGAGGTCCCTTTCAACCTTACCGATTCTATGATTCCATGATTGTTCCAGAGGAGGGAAAGTTCAGGGGGTTTAATGCTCTTCGTTCTTCAAAATAAAACCAAGATAAAGTGCCAGGAACATACATAATAAGATAGAACAGAATTAAATAATCTTATTTAAATGAACTGCTTAGAATGAAATATATTATTTAGATTTTTCTGACATATGCTTGTGTGAAAGTGAAAATAACTATGTCAAAAATTTCCAATGACATATTGATTCTGGTAGAAAATTTGCTCTGCAGAAAGTGAAAATCACTTAAGTTCATTAAATTATGCGATTTTTTTTTGAATTAGAATGATAGAATGGGAAGTTGAAAATTCACATTTTTTTCCTAGACCTCCCACTTGCTTCTTACATTTTGTAAGTGAGTGGATTTTCTATTTCTGATTCAGTTTCTTTGCTATAATGAAATTCTTTTTGTAAGAATTAAGTAAAAAAAAGTGTTAAAATATAAGTATTTACAGATAGCTAGGGCTGTGTGATATATACTGATTGGTTTATATTATAGACTTTATTAATTTTTATAGTTTATTAATCACAGATTGTTGTTCATGAGAGTAGTCTTAAAAATTATAAACCTGCACAAGTAGCTTTGCTTAATGCACGACAGAAAGGCTTGCTTGAAAAATACTAGCATGAGTGACTGCTGTCGCCCTCTAGATTCTGTACTCCAAGGATCCCTCCCCCTGTCAGTGTAGAACCAGCATCTCTAACTGCAGTCTGCTGCTTTGGAGTCAGGCTGAGCTTTTGAACACCTAACTCCCTTTTCAGGTTCGCTGCCCACCAAAAGAGCCAATATTCTGYGGGAAACACTATCATCAGCCTGTTGATTATTTTCAGGAAATTCATGAGGGCATCATCTTCACAGCTTATCTCAAAAATTCGTCTTTGTAGGCCCTTAGGGACACATGCACAGGGCAGCAGTTTCACAACAACRGCTTTATTTCCAAACCACAACATCCCCATAATATCAGACAAATTGGCCTACTAAGCTTTCTGACATCCTTTGCTTTGATGATATTCCCCTCTCAACTGATAACTTAGTTTAAAATATTTATCAAGACACAGAAAAAGAAACATTTCCAGTATATAAGACATAACAGGATGCCCATACAAAATGTAAATCTTACAAAATATGTTACCCTCTATTACATGATTACAACTTTATTCTAGCTTTATACTAGCTCAGCTGGAAAAGGCCTATGTTACACATTTTCCTGCAACATCATTTTCAGCTCCACAACTCCACAGAACCAACTGTTATCCAGGACACAAAAATAGCACAATTACAAGAGCTACAGATAAATATAAAACAGCTTAGCTGTGTATCCCTTACATTAACAGATACRAAGTGGTACAGATATGGAAAAGGCTAAATGAAGGAAGAACATTTCCAGCCTACACAGACACAGACCCTTTTCAGAGAAAGACTCATTGCCCAGCTCTGTTGTAGGAATCTTTTTAAATTCATTTGCATAGTGTCTGCCTTGAAGCGAGATAAGGAGAATCTAGAGCTGATGTGGAGTCACRAGGACTCCCATAACTCTACATCCTAGCTGCTACACACGGCTCAAACACTGTCTGCTGTGACCGTAAAGGTAAACACAAGATTTAGAAACTAAATAAGGAATATACGGCACAGATTTCTTCCTATAGAAATTTCTCATCCTTCTACTCTTGGAAAAACTCTGTCTCACCTTTATAGGTCTCCATGTGGAATAAATGAGAGCTCTCATTATTAGTCATAATTTGCACATTCACCACTTCATATAATAGAAATGTACTTTTTAAAAATCTTATGGGCTTATGTTTTAGGAAAGGACTGAACTACAAGCTTATGTCTTTCTTTGTTCTGAATGCAATGATCTGAAATGCACAGTATTTTTAAATGAAATATTTTAAAACTCAAAATTAAATATTTGCTTCCAAAAATAAAAATCCAGACAWAGAAATACTCTGTAAAATAAAAGTAGACCTAGAAGCATTACAAAACTCTTACAGCAGTGATGAATGATTTTGGGTAACCAGCCAGAGAGCCTCCCCGTCTCTCCCTCTTAGGGAGGTGATGGCAGGTGTAGTTGCAGAATAGAGTCTCTGGGGTACCTAACAAAAGCAATCTCAAATAAAAAGTTTATAGAATTTAATACATTAAAATGTTTTCCAGGATAGAAAGGGGACACAGCTGCATTCAGCACAGGGCAGTGATGGATAAGAATGATATACCCACAACCAGAAAAGGGCAAATTTAGAGATTATTAGAAAACTAAATAGACACAAAGTTAACACGGCTCGCACTCTGCTTTCCTCCAACTCACGAATTGTATCAGAGCAACACTAACAGAGCCCCAGCCAAGAGGAGAATACTCTGAAGGCACACACTTTGATCATACAATATGAGAACATATGTCAGCCTTCACAGCGCTACATTACTTCTCTAGTAAGCCCATGCCAGCCAGTATGTCTTTAGCTGCACCTGCTCATCAGTAATTTGTGCGTTACTCTAGGAGAAGTGAGGATGTATGAAAAACTATTGGCTGTTTTTAGTTAGGATTGGGTTAAGTAGGATATTTCGTATATTTACTTACGTCATAGTCTACCTTCTTAGTTTGGTATTCTAATCAACTTTGACACTGTAACATTTAACTTCGGGTAGGCAATCAGTTCTGAAAAACTCCATGAGTGTAAAGGAGTCTCAATGATTGTGAGAGAGCATTATTTTCAGTTTATACATCTTTTCTGAGTTTTGTAGGAAATATACAGTATTGAACATGTATATGGTAGTTCAGAGGAAGTTTTCTTGAAACATTAAAACCTCCTTGATCTCAGAGGTGACCCRAAAAGAAAAAATAAGGCATAGGTTCAAATGAGAACAATAGGGTTATTTGCTGGGTACCACAGTCCAACTCAATKTCTTAGAAAATGTGTCTTTGTTTTCTTATCTGTGCAATTAACTATGAAGGGGCAAAGGTGGGCGGAGGCATTTCATACCAGTGGGTATAGGCTAAGGGTGGAGGAAAGGAGCACTTCAGCCTGGGATGGCCAGAACAGAGAATCTGGGAGGGAGGTACTTGAGATGAACTTCTTGAGTTCTGAAATCTAAACCAGATCAAATGATACACTGAGTTTCTGTATTTAAATTAGACATGGACTGGATTTTCAGCTGAATTTAGGCAAAATGAAAATATGATCTATATTGCTTTCAGTCTAGTTTGTGCTGTTCAGCAATAACAGACATGGAATGGAAGAAAGTCTGACTGTAGTATAGGTAAAATTGTCTCTCTGCAGACAGAGAAGATGGAGCTCAAGGCATCCAAAGTATTGTTATGGGAAAGAGAACGCACCAAAAACCCCCATCCAGAGCAAAGCTACGTGTTACACAGCTAATGATAACCGTAGGGCTGAAATGGATTGCTCATCCTTCTGTGCTACCTACGGAAGACAAAACACAGTCAAGACTGCTATGAATAGCTCTCTTTGTTACCCAAACTAAAGCAGCTCCTTCTGTAGGAGTTCCTGATGATATTCAAGCTAATTAGCAGCATTGTTGTTTCTTCAATATATTCCACAGTATCTTTTATGAACGGCTTTACTGCTAAGTAAGAATATTTTACTCAGTATGCTTAGGGAACTGTTCATTGATCCAACAGCCTTATTTTTTGCCCTTGGGTTTCATCTCTTTTTCAGACAAGCCCATAAACTTGATATTTTAACTTAAAAAGAAGGCCCTTAGACCGAAAACTTYTCTCTCTCTCCATTTCTTCTTTCCTCTCAAAAGAAATGATGATTTGAACCCCTCAGTTATAATCATCCTTTACAGGGTTACCTTTCGGCTTATGCAGCTCACTCTACCCYCTCCGCTTCTCTGAGAGCTACTTAAGCATGGAGAGCACTTAGCCAATGAGCTCTACTTTAAAGTCTTTTTTCCTCTGTGCATTTTTACCACTCTTTTTTACTTTGCCCCGCTCCCGGCACCATTCGGGTGTCACTTTTCCCCACAGACGGCTCTGGAGGGTTACCCTGCAGGAACCCACGTACCAGAAGTGAAGGCAAATTATCAGCAGGCTGAACCCTTCCCCAGGGACAGCGTGGTGCTCACGGAGGAAGTTTCTCCCTCCTTGGGCCTGGCCCCACTGCGGGCCCTTTCCACACCTCTCCTAGCTCAGCCACAGCAGGTCTTTTTGGATGAGAGGAGGAAAGACAAGTGTGGGGTTTTTTGTTTGTTTGTTTGTTTGTTTTTTCCCAGTTTTTGGACCAACTTAAGTCCCAAGTTTTCATTTTCTTCACAGCATTACGGAAATAGAGTTTTCTTATGTCTAGAAACTTAAACTGGAGAAGAAACAAGAATACTTCATCATAAATTCTGCCTGATGACCAGTGCTTAAAGAATAGAGGCCCAGCTACTTTACTTTTTAAGGATGAGACTCAGCAATAAACTGATTAACTCCAGGTCAGCAAGGAGAAAGAGGAATCCTAGGTTTATACAGTTCATGTGTATTTTGCATCTTTTCAGCCTGTTCATGGAAGAGGAGCAAGAAACTGAAATAGGAGCAGAGTTCCACTCAAGTTAAAGATAATTAAATAATTAAGTATCTGTGGACAACATGAAATCTTGAGGAAGTCAGAACTTCCTCAGACATATCACAGAAGTATCATTTCACAGACACACACATACACAAAAAGAAACTTTAATAGATTAATGAAAGAAACTGAGCTGAAAATATCTTTGTACTGAATCCTTGTTCTTTAAATGGAGCTTAATATTAATCAAAGTACTTCAAAGAAAAAAACAGATAGTTGCAAATAGGAAGCAAAAAAGTCAATAAAAGATTTCAAGCTGCTGTTGAATTGRCCCCAAGTTTTTTTAAAAAAACAATCAAACTAATTGTGTGCAGGGTGCTATTTTTTCCTTTCAAGGAATAAGTGAATGTCACTCAAGTGTACATAAGACTACAGTCTCTTTCTGCTAAGAGCAGGTAGAATAGTTTATTTAGGTTGGAAAGTATGTCACTTGTATAGCAAATTGTTTTAGTATAAGGTATTGCACATTTTCTRTTTTAGATCAAAGTTTTAAACAAGCTAACACTTTCATTTCTGGACTCAGGTAAGAAGAGATGTTCTTCAAGTTGATATATGGTCTTCTTAAAAAAAATCTGAGATGGAATTACCCCTATTCAAGAGGCAAAGAAATAGAAGGAGATGCAATGTTATTACTGGATTTTCCTTTTTACAGAAAACATATACAAATAACAGTGGGTTGAGTAAGACTTAATGTAATGAGAAACAAACTAAAWTCACAACTAATCCCTGCCGAATGAAATAGAAAGTTATGTAAAATAAAAGAACACTGATGACAGCAATGTGCTGTAGAGCTCTGCTCAGCCTCAGTGTTTGGCACATGGAGAGTACCGCTTATTAAAGCACAACCAGGTGGACTGAGTCTGATGCTGCTGATCCTGGTTAAGTGGTTACTACCCCGTTGCTTGGTACTACTGTTTCAGTTTTCCTGTTTTTGTTATTTACCGGACCACGTTCCATCTCATTTCAAAAAATAATCTGAGTCAAAAAAAAAAAAAAAAAAAAAAAAAAAAAAAAAGAGAGATAAAGATAAAAAACAAAGTAAAAAAAGGAGCACCCTTTGTGCTGACTGCAATATAAGCATGCGCAAATAATAATTTGGATCGCTCATAGCTAACCAGGTAAATAGAGTCTATTCAAATCTATCATAAAAATAACCCTTTTACAGTCAATCAATTTTCTGACCATAACTGCCCCTTAGGGTTCAGAGAGTTTCAAAAGACTTTTTTTTTTTTTCCTTTGGTTAATCGATAAAGATATATTGCCAACAAGAAAGGCACCTTTAAAAGGTTTGCACATGGCTTCTGGCTTAAATGGAAAAAACAGTAGTTCTTTATAYGATATTAAATTAAACAGTAAATTTCTGTTTATAAGTTAATATACTTAATACATTTTTACAGAATGTCTAAGCTGTGTTTCAAGATTAAATCAAATTCACTATTTTATAGTTTCATAGATGCTGCTGACTCTCATATATTCTTCTCTGTACCTTTTTAAATAGGAATATAGCCTGAGGAGCTAATCGTCCTCCAAGCCTTTCAAATAAGGCTGTTCGTGTGGATGACTTGCTTTGAARGGAAATTTTTTCTGCATTTTGATTTGGGCTGGTTAGTGTTAGATGGTGAAAGGGTGAAAAAAAAAAAGGCTGAGTTACAGAGTAGTGTAGCATGATATGTAGTGGGGTTTATTTCACCAGGGAAATGGGTAGCTACAATTATTCATATGTCAGATTTTTCAAGATAAATTACATTATTTGTACACAGTAAACAAGATTTATCTCTTCAGTACAATATTTAAAAAGCCTGATTTAATTGTTCCTTTTTTAATTCTTCATGTTTTGTTCCAGTTCTATACACCAACAAGATAGATATAAAATGTAATTCATTCTTTAGCCAGTCAGGCTCCTTCAACCAGAAATATCAAATTTAAAGTACTTATGAACCATGAATTCTTCTGTAATAATATATAAACATCCTATCATCTACTGTGGCACTGACAGAAAATGTTTCACATTAAACTGAAACAAAACCGTTGCTATAATAGGCTTTTTTGGAAATCTGGAAAGAAATAGGCTTCGAATGATATAATTAAATCAGCTGCTTTTATCTTTTCTGATACTTCTATATTTTTGCTCCAACACAATAACATATTGGACTCATATCCTTGTTTCAAACAAAATTTTAATCATTCACTAATAAAATAACTACCTGAGTCTTTATCTCTGATAATTTCCTATTGTTCTTGCCTATAGGTGTGATTTTTGTTTTCTCCATTCTCTGAGAATCGTGTTCAAGTAAGGTCTGTATTTCTGACCAACGTATTCAAAAAGTAAGGAATAGTCCATACATTCACACACATAACCAAACCATACCTATTGTTTCCAGCAGAACCCCAGCYCCTCCAAAATCCCCCTGGCATGATTTTCAGTGAAGAATTTTTCTGAAGACATTCAGCACATGAATTCATACCGCAGCAGTGGTGGGATTCATTTACCAGTGAGAGATTAGGTGAGATAGTTATTAGATAGTTATTAGATCCAGCTACTCACAGCACCAAATTATGAGACAGTATTTCCTAATCAAAGCTGTCCCTAAGAAATCTGAGAATCATTAAAAGACCTGAAGTGCTTCCAGGCCTTCCCTACAGACCAAGTCATGCCCTTGAAGCTTTCCTTGGAAAAGTCCTTCAAGGCTCRGCCTCTCTCTGCAACTGAACAGCTACTGAAAACCAGGAAAATGGGTCAGATATGATAAGCAGAAATACTGGACATTGTAGACATTACTCTTTCCTCTCCTTTCCACTGTTTGTAAGCAAACTTGTCTCCTTGCTTTTTAAAATTTAATCAAAATCGCTAACTCAAGGTAAGCAATTCAGTAAAACTGAACTTTGCAAAGAAAAGTGGCATTGGCAGGATGTAAAAAATCTCAGAATGATTTGCGTCATCCACAGTCTTCTCTCAGATCACTTGGACTGAGATTAGCAAGTAGATTCATATCCTTTAAGATTTTCCCAGAATATCTCCAGATATAATTTACCTGTGACCAACCAACATGATGTCTCAGCTTATCAGGCAACAGTCTAACCAAGCTGTTCCACAGAGCAGTGAAACAAAGTTAGCCTGCTGTAGGTCTTCTTGGTCTCCTATATAAATACGATCTGTCATGAACTGCCACCCACGGACTGAAGAACTAAACTAAGTTCAGCCAATTGTTGAATTTCCTTTCTTACAACAAGGTAAATTTAAATCTTTCTCCTTATTTGACTCAAAGGCAGCTTCCCTTGGAAGATGCAGTTTTACTAGAATTCAGTGCCACATATCTGCAATATAACTTTTTTATATTGAAGAGATGGGAAATGAAGGAGGTACCTAATTTTCTGACTCCTTTTATAAAATTTATTTAATATCAGCTAATATTAATATTTTAAATTATATCTAAAGATGGCGCTTTAATTTTAAGGTCCTGAAATTTTTCTTTATACTCTAACTTTTTATGAGGTGTCAAGAATAGGAAGTATTCGCTGAAATGAAACCAAATCTTCTAGAYGTCTTTCTGGAAAAAGAGAGAAAGAGAGAGAAGTAGGAAGAGAAAGATAGATGGATTTCTRCCACAGACAGTGGTGAGGATACTCACCTGTTATATGGGAAATGTCAAGTTCAGGTCCCTAATCTGTCTGTCTTTCACATGCTAAAGTGAGAGCTCCCTTACAACCACTCTCGAATATTTTGGAGTCAGTGTTTCTCATTTGCCTTCACTGCTGTTCTGCTCATTATATTTACACAGTGAACCATTTTTRAATCATTAAAAAAATGATGAATTCGTATAAAAACTACTCATTTTAATACAAATCATTATATGCAACAATAACTGAAAAAAGAATCTGATCTTGCATCTCCCACATAGGGGAGTGAAACTGAGGGGTTTTTTTGATCAAAACATTGCAACCTGTACGTCAGAAAAGTTTCCCTCAAAATAGGTATTCTTCTAAGAAAAAAAGATTTCGCTTTGATGCAAATCACAGTAATTTTCCAGCAAGAAAAAGCAAACAAAACTTAAAAATTAACATCTACAAAAAGAGAGAGCAAGAGAAAGAGAGAGAGAGAGAGAGAGAGAGAGAGAGAGAGAGAGAGATCAGCTGTTTAATTGAGCCAATGAATATTTATAAACTGCTATGGTAGATGTTTTCATATTCAGCACACAAAACTAGGAATCTATGCTTCAGAAACAGAGTTACAGTGTTTGGTAATGTCTTAAAAATTGGTAATATTTCAGATTATACCTCAGAATGTGATGGATAAACATATCAATAGTATTTTGATGTAATTTGGCTAAAAAGCATTGACTCTGAGCTAAATGTGTGTCTACCTTTTCTCAYTTCCAGATTGGACACTTTAAAAATAATTGACCATGCATAAAGGAAAAAGAAAAGCCATAAGTTTCTCCATAAAATTGAATCCACTTATGAAGGCAYTAAACTAGGTAAAAAGCACAGATATGTCCTCTACATTGAAAAAAGTTTTATTTCTGAAGGCTTCTAATATTATTTAACATGTAAAGATCTGTGTTGAAAATTTGGGGATGACTTCTGAAACTTYGGAGAGGCAAAGATCATATATTAACTAAAATCCTCCAAGAAGTAGTAGCTTAATAATAAATTACAATTTGAAGTATTGTTTTGCAATTAAAGATGTGTTTGCATCCAATCCTACTTTATCAGATTTGTATCAGAGAAGAATTTTTATAAAACATTGCCTCTATTTAACTTAAATATTTAAACATTATTCATTAAAACATATAAAGATATTCAGATATTTAAGGAGGTCTTTTACATAATATGTCATAAGTGACCTCCTTTAATTTGGGGAGATTCTCCTGCACCAACATAATTACTGCAGAACATTTATATGAGTATTGACAATGGAACTTGAGGTTAATTCTAGTTTTTCTAATTAAAGACATACAGTGTATCCTGGAGAAGGAGAAGTAGCACTGAGTGAGACCTGGGGAAAGACCTGAACAGACCTGATGATAGTAATCTTTTTATAAAATTTGCTTTATCTTCAGGTATGGAAAWGACCTCTGGTTTGGATAATTAAAAATTAAGAGAAGCAAGCTGTGAAGGATGTAGYCATAGAAGACACAAATTGAAACTGRGGAGCCAGTAAAGCAATGACAAATGATCATTTGYTTATACAATGCAATGTCATGAGATGYATTTATTTTGAATTTCATTTTTTTCTCGATTTTTCCACTTAAGTATCTCTTACACAATAATTTTATATACTGACATACACACGCACATGTAGATATATGCGCTATCAAAACAACKTTTTATTTCTGAATGAAGCATTAAATCATGGATGAGGAGCTGTTCTAGAGCTTCTTTCTAAATTAACAGCCAATACAAACTGGAATTTCTATCTGTGTAAGTGTCTGACATTTCAACAGTCTGCTCCAAATCTAACTTAAACATTGATACGAAACAAATGAAAATGTTAGCTACTTTTAAATCAAATGTTAGCACTTTATAACATTTTTAAATCAAAAGAATTTGATCAGACATTTTGGAACTAAAACACTTTATTCAGATGGACATTATTCTTCACATCATCACAGCTCATGAGGTATCAAATGAAATCATAACTGAGAACTTTCTAAATGTCCATCAAAAATACTCTGGTCCAGAAGTATTACTCTCACAACACTTACTTCAGTATGAAGTAAAACATCAACAAAGCACGTTCTAGGCTATGTTTGCTGTCWACTTGGAACATTAAGTTAAAATAAGGAATCTGGAATTATATTCCTGATGAGACATATGGAAGTGAGAGAAAGCACTTGGATACACTGTTTTGGAAGAATAAGCTTTTCTTTTGACTCAAGTGGAAACAAAATTATTTTAGCTCAATTTTTTCCCAAAGAAACATTCCATCAAATTATTTTGCCAAAAAAATCTTCCTGTTTACTTTATATTCCTAAAAAATGAATAAGAAACAAAACTTCTACGTTTTCTAACTGACTCTATACATGRCATTTACAGACCTGCAGGAAAGAGGGATTGCCTGCCAACTGGAGTGAATGATTGCACTGTGGCATCACAGGGCCAAAATTTTGTCAGAATTTCTGAATATATGAGCTACTAGAAATATTAAAAAAAAAAGAAAAAAAAAGAAAAAAAGTTCTTTCTTAGCAAGGGATTTTCCTGCCTGTAATACTGAGTCCTCTAAAGTAGGCACTTGCCTTAGTCAGTGAATTTACTGAGACATTGCAACAACCTAAAGCGGAGCACTTTCCTTGGTATTTGAGGGAGCTGCTCAGAGTCAAAGTAGGGTGAACAAGCCCGTGAGTGCTCTTGAGTTTGCTCCCATTAATCCCCATTAGATCTGCACTGAAGAGCAAGTCAAACAATATGCTGCTGAGCTGACAGAACGCATCAAACGGCCTCAAGCAGGGAATTCAGTGAAGCTTATGATACTATAAGATTGCACTTAAATGTTGTAGGATGCTCACTTCCCAGACGATTGGAAGCTTAAAGCTGTGATTTAAGAGATTTGCCAATTTGCTGTATTATCAATGTAGGGTGCTAAGAAGTAGTAAGAGTTCTCTTTTTAGCATCTAGTGGTCACTRAGGAGAGGAAAAGCTCACAAATTGCCCTTGTGTTCTGCACTACAAATAGAGAAAATAATTAAGGAGAAAGGAGATATGCTGATGAAAAGGTGTCAGGAAAGCCATGAAAACACTTTTGCTGAGTTGCTGTAACAGACCAGAAGGAGCAGGATAAGACGTTAGAGCAGAATTTGAAATGATATAACAATGAAACCAACTATATTTTGCTGAAGCACCTGCAGGAATATAAACACAGGCACATCCCACAACCTTGGTAAAACCACAAATTTCACTCCCAACTAACATCAGAAAACTTCATACATAGGGAATGGGCAGAAATCCAGCAAGCACGAGGCCAGTCTTGTAAATTAATGTTAGCTTGTTGTGGCTATTCATGTATCAGTTCCTCCAGTATGCTTGTTGATTACATACTCTCTCAGAAATCCAAATTTATTCAAAAGTACACAGATGCGAAACCACCAGATTTCGATATAAAACGTAGCCCATTTGGATAAGGATGGTTTGAAAAGAAGCCTTGACTCAGGTTGAAATGTAAAGCAGATTGAACAAATCCTCATATTTGTTATTGTACTTCTGGAAAAAATCTGGACATTTTACTCAGGACAAACCTATGATGCAGCAAATTATATAAGGTATATACACAGTATATAAGGATCTGGATAATATAGAAGAAAGATGTCACCACATCCACATCCACCAGTGACAAATGACTAGTTTCAGATTTCCAGTGAAAGAAAATTTGCCCCTAAAATATTGTYCTACTCTACATCAAAATGGAGCGCTGCTCTACTGCATCTCTAGGTAACAAATATTGCTCAGTTAACCATGACCTTGGGATGTTCACCATCTTACCGCTTTGATTAAAGTCAATAACGAGAACAATCTCACTACAGTTGCTTATTTCCTAGATTCTTAAGGAATCTCATCCTTTCTATATTTCAGTTGAAATTTAGACTCATTGAAATAAGACATAATTCAGCTGGGTTCCTTTTACATTGCTGTAAGATCTTACTGACATCAGCTCTTGTGAATGCCTGTTGAGAATTTATCTGGTTACCACAGAGGTACAGTTCTGCTAAGTAAATACGTGCATTTGCTAGAAACATCATTTAATTTTTTAAAAAATAATTAAGTTTAAAAGGGAGGAAAGTTATTATATCAATGATAAAACATGAATTTAACCAATTTCAGCCTTACTCAGTGAGTTTAAGTCTGCATTAAATAATATCCAACACAATCTGTGAATCTTAAAGAGTGCTACATAGGTGAAAATGAGCATTTTTCCTACAAAAAATAATTCAAGATTGGACATCTTGGTATCTTTATGCTACATATGGTTTCCAACATTTCCCTTGTTTCCTCCACAAAAAAGGCAGAATACTTTTGTCAGGCACAGATATGGTGTAGCACATAATAAAATTGCACTCAAATTCTGTTTTAAGTCATGTAGAAAGTAACCACAATAATTTCTTCTATTACCTTCTAGAAAAATGTAATCTTAYATACAAAACTAGAATGCCATTGCATTATCTTTAAAAAAAATGTTTCCGATAATACACTGTAAAAATAAGATATACTCCTACCTCATAAACTTCCATTCGTGATTATCTCYGGATATATACTTTTAACAATTTCAGCTGTCCAAATAATTTTCATTCTGTACCATTCCTCTAGTAGCTCTTTGCCTTTTTATTACTTTTTATCATTAATTACTTACAGTTTTTGCCACTGTAGTTTTTTCTTTGGCTTCTCTGTTCCACATTTACTAGTTGAGGAATATTAGTCAACAGCTAGAGAATACACGTGCCTACCATTTAGCAAAATTATAGCCATACCATTATAGTTAAAGCTGTGTCAGTACTTTTGTAATAAAAACTGCTCTTCAGAGATTTATAATTCAAACATAAAAATTTATTCTGAGTTGAAACTTGGCATATAAGGTCATAGCCTACAGCAAATTTGTTTTACCAATTTTCAAACAAATTGATTCTGCCACTTTGAGTAGGGCAAATATAAATCAAAACAGAGATCTACCAGTTTAAAGCTAAACACTGTTGGGCAGATGCTTATCTGCTGCAGCACCGTGATTTCTGTGGCCTTTCATTAGGAACAACCTTACCTTCAACCTAAATTGCAGATTATTGATTTATATATATATATATATAAAAAAAATATGTACGCATATATATTTTTATTCATGTGCATAATGGAGGGCATTGTGACCCTTATGGCTAACATCTACCTTTGAAGGCCAATTCCACCGATGCACACTGGTATATATGAATTACAGACATGACCCATATTTTATGCCTGTCCCACTGTGAAGAAGCGATTTCCATAGGGAGCTTAAGCACAAAAGGCTCCACAAGCTCCTTTGCAAAGCTGTGGCCAGTCTGCTGCCTGCCCAGGCATCTCTGGGCTTGCTGCGCTCTATATGCTCTGGAAAGTATATAAGACTCTTATTTGAGCTGTATTTGTAGACTTTGAGTGTGTAACAGGCAAGTTACAATCTCCATGAGGCTTCCTTTGACACACACACACACACACACACACACACACACACACACACA
>NW_028186668.1:1863198-1902298 GCF_003343005.1 Rhea americana
GTTTCCTCATTTTCTAAATTGATACACAGCAGTATTCTGGAAGCACTAGGAAGACAAGCTCTTTCATTACTGAAATGTGTTTAATAATATACTTGACCAAACTTCACTATTTGGTAATTGCCATTGATAGCAAAGCTAACGCAGTTTCCCATCTTTATTTCAGCTGCAAAAAGTCTTGTCTTGAGTTCAGCAGTATTTTCCCTCCTTTTATACCCTAAATCTTCTTCATTTCYTTCTAGACTAATTTTGGACTTCTCTAAAGAAAATATTTGTAATATAATTTTTACWAGCTTTAATAAGTGTCTTGCTTCCACGAGTATTCAATGAAATTCTCTTGTAACAAAATATATAAAGGAAAAATGTCACTCCTTTGACAGGCATATACTTTCAAACGATCAATCATATTTGTTTTTTGAACCTCCAAAGTATATGTCAACTGTCCCTGCAAGGACAACAATTTTTCCATAATCTCTACTCTGCATTAAAAGAAAATATATCTCATAAGCGTATCAATAATTTATCTCAATTGTAACATTAATCAATGCATTCCTCAGTTGCAGAATAATGACCATACTGTTCTTGACATTACCTYCCAGGAAGGCTGGTGACTTTGCGAAGTTTGATACCCTATGGTTTTTCCTCAGATGATCCCTGTACTAACGCAGCTTTCCTCTCACAAGGATAAAGGTAACTAATATTATGACCTTACAAATGGATACGGTGGCGCTCAGACGCCAACACACCTGACTGCTAACCCTGCGTCAAAACGGTGTGCCTAGGAGGTAGCTATCAGTACCCAGTCCCAGTTTCTGTTATACTATTATTCATCTTTAACACATTTAAACTTAAGTTAGATATAGTTCAAACTGCCATGTCCAAAAGAAACAAGTGACTTCTACAGAAAGACACCAAATACAATTCAGCACCAACTCTGTCTTGGAAAATATTAAGTGGTTTCAGTCAGAAACAGCAGTCATTAAAATGAAACCTACATTGTACCTATGCAGCTCCATTTTGCTATTGTAATTTTCCACTGGCACATCAAGGAAATAACTGCAATTTTGATTTTATGCCCCAAACCTCAAAGTAGGTATTTTTTCACAAGTTGTTTTGAATTCTGCATTACACTAATAATGAAAGCTGTCTACCGAAGGTATGTGGTGCTTTTCCTTCACCATCTATAGACTACATAAGGTTTATATTAAAATGTATTTATTTTATATTACTTTTAGGTACAGAACATAGGTAATGTATTTTTATAACAGAACGTACAGATATACTTACTATTTATTTTTGTGAATGGTAATGAGAAAATAGTTATTTGACAGAACTAAGTATTTTTTGGACTAAGACATCTTGAGATAGTAAACKACTTGCTCAAAAAACATGCAAGAAACCTCTCCAGTGGTCAGCCAAACTCTTGCTCCTCAAATGCAGAATGATGCACTGATAGGTGCTGGCTAAATTTGTGCTACGTATGAAACAGAACAGGAGGCTGCGAGAATAACTTCACTCAAGATCTAGTGGATAAAGGGATCTAGTACTAGCTCTAAATTGTTCCTTGAACAGTAGAGATCACCATGACACTAACCGCAAAGGGTAAAGCAAGTGAATCTCACCTAACAAAGGTGAGGAGAGGTGGAGTGACTTGACCACAGCCTCGCAACAAGCCAGGGATAGACACACRAGAGCAAAACTGAAATCTTGCCTTCACCATATCTTGAAAATAAGGAGCTCAATTCAGAGCATCACTACTAGMAGCATTATTTGTTGTAATACAATTCAGAATTATGAAGGACCAGAGAGGAGACATAAATAAGGTGTCTTTAAAACAGAAATCTTTTGTTGGTTCATCTATGCAAGAACTGTTCTCTGAGAGACTGCTGCCCAGCATCACGTATAATGCGGGAAGGACAAAACCAGCTGAGCTAAGAGGATCTGTCA
Organism: Rhea americana; assembly: GCF_003343005.1. Classification (NCBI taxonomy): domain Eukaryota; kingdom Metazoa; phylum Chordata; class Aves; order Rheiformes; family Rheidae; genus Rhea; species Rhea americana. The sequence continues at coordinate 1,865,143 of NW_028186668.1, forward strand.
CGCAGAGTGATCTTTACCTACCTCTGTTCCATGAGAAAGTCTTGCACAATCTTAATTGGCTGCAAATAGTTTCTTAAGCAAATGTTTGTGCATTAATACTGTCCGCTGTGATTCAGATATCTGCCCATGTATCTAATTCTACAATTATGTCCAGCTTTCATCATCACACAGATTAGCTCAAACATTAGCAAAATTGTCCTTTACACTAACATCCATGTATTTTTTTCTTATGTCACCATTTTCTAGAGATAATTCCCATAAACTTCTATGCAAGGTTCAACTGGATAACTAGGTAATGATTCTATTTCTGTTACAATTTGGTTCATCATCTTAACCACCGAAGCTGTCTCTCTTATTACCAAGCTATATGTACTTCAAGTTTCTTTTTAAAAGGTGCAAAACAAAAAGAGAATCTTGAAACAATTACTGTGGACAGTTTAGCTGATGTTAAAGATCTACGCTACTTGTAAGTGCTTCTTGAATAAGACAGGAACCACTCTTAAATGATTATTTTTTCCTGTACTTACTTGTATGCTTTAGAATATATCTAGAGATTAATTATTTCTAAGACAGTTACTTATTCTGTTCCTATTAGTAAAGATTGGTCTTGAAGACAAACTGCATTCCATCACAGTCAGCACCACAGAGGAATAGAAACTATCTGTCCTGTAATATAAATTATCTGCTAGAAATTATACAGCTGAATCTCAGGAATTCTTAGAGATTTCATGCACAGCAATGCAGATTTTTTTCAGGGGCCTTTGTCTTTTTTATTCTATCCCTTCTCCAAAGAAGCGGATAGTACTGAGTATTCACAATAAGTACCCAATATAACTTGGACTATCCAGYATAAGGCTTTTTTGTTTTATTTTTTCCTACACGCTTTATTTAGTCCAGTCATACACATTCCCAATACGCTCTTAAACTGGAAGAACTACACACCTAGAAATTAATTTTATGAATGTTTGCTGCTCTATCTCATTGTTAGTGTGACTGTCTTCTTGGCACTAGCTCCTGAGTAGATCAACAATACAAAATAATTCAAACCTGTTTAGATACATATCTGGCAATATCAGATTCAAAGAGGGCACCAGTTAAAGTGATATTAAGATATAGAAATTTCTTACCAGGGACTTAAATTTACGTAAAGTTCAGAGGAACCTCAAATTGTTCACTGAGTCATTCATAATATGAAGAATTGCTTCCAAATGAAGAGGAAAAAAAATCTTTTCCTCAGATCTAAAACATAGCTATAGGCTGAATGGTTGCCTTTATTGCCAAGGAGGACAATTTTGTGTCATTAAATGGATTTGATTTTAATATTTTAAAATTTATCTCTCTGCTTTACCTTCAGAGCTGGTACATCTGCTCTGATGTAAGAATCTCAAATGTTGCAGCAAATTACATATTAATTGTCCACCAGGCTGTTTTATTCCAAAACACTAAGTATGCTTCTCAACAGGAGGTAACAACTAGAGATACAACCCTGGAAGTTTGTTATCACATATTGACAACTGTTTTTATGGTATTCTAGGCAAAAGGTGCACATGCATTGTGAAACATTTACTATACATTGAGAAGCCTGAAAAATGCATGAATTTTACAATCAAACACTGATTGAAAATATAAGAACATTTAAATTTATTGAAAATTTTAATTAGTTTAATTAGTATGAAACTAAGATCTTGTTGACTGAAGAGTTTGCAGATAGAGAGAGAAAAGTTACATGACCTCTTTTTTTCTGGAAATATATTTTCTATTATTTCACAAAATTGTGCATTGTTTGTGAAACTGTCTAAAGAGTCATTCAGGTATAAGACTGTTATCCAGCAAAGGTAGCAAGTATATCTGAAAGCAGCAAAAACTGCTCTAATCCAGGTCAACAGAACATGCGCTTCTACTTCCTATTAAAAYGGAAAAAATAGTTTCTAAAACTAGTGCAACATTAATAAAGTTTGCTTAATGGAATGACTGAACACTTCTACAGTCATAACAGGGCCCAAATAAATGAAATATTTGAGATAATAGGAGACTATGCTAATAAAAAAAATAAGTAAAAGGTAAGTTCCCACTGAAGTGGGAAAATAATTTGAGTTATGCCCTTCACCTCAAATAAGATCTGACGGACTCAGTCTTGTCTCTGGTGCACTTAACACCAGAATGGAATAACTTCAGATTCAAAGCTATGGTGCTTGGGTTCAAGAGGGTCTCAGGGACATGTGAGGGTTGGATGTAATTCAATTTTGTTCCAGTAACCATGCTTAGGGGACAATCTTCCAAATTCAYGTAAAGATTCCAAGATATCATAAATATTACATATTTTAGGAAATTATCATCTAATCTGAGATAGTTCTAACAGTTGTCCTTATACTTTTATTAAAACAAATTTTGGAGAAGACAGTTGCTCAACCTACTCCACTTTTTTTGTATGATTTGAGGAATTTGCAGACTTCAACTTTAAAAAGGGTACAAAGGAGTAGGTATGTTTGTTTGTAAGACACAAATGATCTTGTGTATCCCTCCCGTTCCTCTGTTCCTTCACCAAATGAGATGCAACRTGCAGTGTGCAGTTTGATCAGCAGAGCACCCTGAAAGGCCACAGGGCCACATATACAGTTAATTAAAAGCCAAGCAGAATCTGGGAATCAGTATCTGCTTGGGAAATTGAGTCACTACATGAAATACTTCTGTTTCTACAAGTCAGAGCAAAAATCAAGCACATTAACAGTCCTCTCTTTTAAAATATATGCATATAAACACATGAAAAATTGTAAGGGGAATCTTGTAGTGCCATTGCACTTAAGTCTGATTCTTTCCTTACTTACTTTAGTGTGAATTTGGGTCGAGTCCATGAAATTTGTGAGCCACTCTCAGATAAGCAAGAAGGAAACCCAGCCCACTCGAGAAAAGRCAGTGAGGGGGGAGCAGGATCTTTTGTGTGTCAGCAATTCGCAAAGGAAAGGGGCTGCTACCTGCAGAAGGTTAGGACATTATCAAATGCTTATTAGATGTTGCTGCAGAGCGTCTGCACTGCATACAGCCCCAGCCAGCAGACGAACAAACGTCAAACTCAAACAATTGTAGGCAGCAGCTAAGGCAAAGAAGARAGCAGACTGCAACCCTTCCCCTTCCCTCTGGAGACAGAAAAGGCTGCTGCCCGCAGGCAGCGCGGAGCCATGGAGAGAGCCTGCAGGTCCTTTACAGCATCCCACCCAGCTCGAAGCAGGGCGATTCCCTAATTCAATAACCTTCTGCTGGCAGACGGCCAGCGCTCGGGAGAGGGCGATCCCACCGCCTCGCGGGTGGCGTTCAGTCCGACGGACAAACAGCCCTGTAAAGAAAGCGGCAGACACCAGCTGTGACCTCCATCCATCCAGACACCTGGGGAGCGAGCTGTGACAATGCTCCCCGAGGGGACGGAAAATGAGATGTATTTTAATGGGCTGAAGACCGTGGATTCGGATTTTAACACCTAGCTCCCATGTGCAGAGCTAATCCACATTTTCCAATTACCGGAAATCTGACAAAGGACGTGAAAGATGGGTCCCTTCTTTCTAAAAGGGACTCGTGTCTCTTAGCTGCCGGTTAATTAAAGAAAAAGGAACGCAGTGGTTTTCGGGACGCGACAGCAGTGAGGGATGATAAATGGATGCTTGGGGGCTGGGGACTGCAAACACGAGGGGTTGTCGCCAGTGCCGTGCGYGCTTCCTCTGCGACTCCGACAGCTTGCTAACACCCTCTGGATGGCAGTGCCCCAGCAACACAGCACAGATAATGCTGTTCTCCTCCAGCTCTTTATTTGGCCTGTTATAGAGGCCCAGAGTGGGGCAGAAAATCTTCTCTTCTGTTTATAAGCAGTTAGTCCAATCATGCCAGACTCTCTTTGGGATTTAAAAATGTAACGCTATTATGATTACTATTAATAGCTGAATTTCCTTAACAGATGCCAAGCCTGTACTTTATAAATTAAGACGTTAATTCATGAAAGCACTTGAACAAATTCTTAACCATGATGCGTTCTTAAATGAATGAAACTTAAGCATACACTTAAAGGTTTCGCTGAATGATGGGATAGCTCAAATGCTTTGATAAATCACAGCAAAAGCCTGACAGAATACTGCCATACCTGAAAACGTAACGATCCATTTCCTTGCAAACATTCAACAGATTTTGTAACACGAGTCCTAACAGGAAAAAAGATCCTTTAATTATAAATGCCAAGCACAGATGTGCAATATAGTGTAGGCAGAGATTCAATTCAGATGAACGATGGGCACAATGAGTGTGAATCCTTWAAGTGTTAACTGGCACGCTCACTTCCTCAACTACAAGGCCAAAACACTCAATCATCAGTTCCCACCTCTTCCTTCATGGGTTGATAGTTTTGCATTAGTTTGCAACTATAGTAAATGACTCTGACATGCAATGATTTGGGGCGAATTATAAGCACTCTGCTGAAAGTTAAATCCAAAGTGAATAGCCAGACTGCATTTTGAAAGTCATGAAGAGGGTATTCCMAAAGACATGGTTCAGGTGCCAGATGACATAAGTCATAAAGCTGCTCCTGGGAAGCACTCCACAGCAATCTACTCCTGCAGGCCAACTGCCAGCTTCACTGCGGGAATTAGGCCCAGGGAGTAGGCATGTCTACTGGCAGTATATTCCTCAGGACCCATTAGTCTGGCACAGCTCAGGATTAATACATGAGGAGGCCCATATGGCTACTTTTTAAATAAGAAGAAAGAAAAAAAAAAAAAAGGAACATGTGCCTGGAAACTAAAGATGTTTCATTACATTCCTCTGGAATTATAGATTATGTGCAAGAGCTACACTGATCATCTACCATTTGCTAGCTTTTTCCTAGATTTCTCCCAGTATCTCTTAGGAGATATTCTCTTCACAAGGGAAATAGGAAAAAAAACTCAGGCAGTGTCTCCCCTTAGGGAACTCAAGGTAAGACTCTAGATCTAGAGTCCCTGACACAGTAAAAGGATTTTAAAGCACATGAATTACAGAGCAAACAGCAGCAGAGGTTTACTGGTGTATAAAGATACCGTGTTATCTTTCATCACTGCTCAGGAGAGCAGGAGTTCCTAACACTGCTTTTTCAGCAAATTTCTTTATTGTTCCAACTCAGTCCAAACCATACTGATGCCSTCCCTGACTTGCTCTTGATCCTGAATCCAAATTTATGTACAAGGAAAAACAAAACAGCTCTAAGAGTCAGCATGCTGATTTCAAGACAACACTTTCTGAAAGATAACTGAAAACTCTTCATCCCTTCAGCCTCTAATATGCAGAAATACATATTTTATTACAGATGTGTCATATCAGTGCAGGATCTACCTGCATAAAGTAGAGCCTTGGGCATTCTTTGGAATAAGTTCATAACTAAACAGTTCTCAGACAAGAAAAGAAAAGAAAGAGAAAAAAAGCATGCATTTTTTAAAAATAGGGGTTAGTCTTTGAATAAACTGTAACTCAGAAATAGTTCAAGTATATTTCAAACAACCAATTAAATATCAACCATCCCTTCAATATTTTCAATACAACAATAACATTTAACTTCATTTTCCAGATAAAAATGTCCATTTTGGTCCAGAGTCCCAAATCACAGTTATGACGATATTAAAAAAAAAAAAAATCAATTTGTTTCAAACAGCTAAAATAAATGTGTTATTTTATAACTTCAGTTGCACTGTCACTACAGCACATGAGATTTTTATGAATAGTTTATAGGGACAGATAATTTCCTAACTAATCAGTGAATTACAAATATATTTGATGATAACATGGTATTTGCTACAGAGAAGATGACCAATTTTATGATAATATTAGGATAGAAAAGCTGACTGTTATTTTTTTTCTTCTTTTTGGACAAGAAACCTGCAACGAATTACCCAAATGTGAGTGTGGTTAGGAGTGTGTGCCACGCTTTAGCAGGTTGCTAAAGGTTGCTTCTCTTTTCTCTTAGAAGTGCTGAAGGATCTTGACCACAAGTGCTCAAGGCCTAACTTTACATCTCAGAGTAGAGTTAGAAATCTCAGTAAGGCTTCAGCATATTACTATGTTGATCAAAGTCTAATTAGGGAGAGGAGAGATCAGTTATGAAGAATACAGGATAATCATTCTTCAAAATAAGCAAGCAGTGTGTCAAAATAAAATCATCTGATGTACTAGAATATTTATACTGATACTTCCCTTCCTTATTTTACCCTTGAGGTTTAGTGCCTGCAAGAAATATGTGTGTTTGCAACATCATATGGGCACTTTACTGAGGTCACACACTGCAGCTGCTCTGTCTGGAACTAGGGAAACACCAGTGTGATTCGTCTACAACCCAAGAAACAATATTATTTCAATATTTCCCTAAGACTTTACCATAAAACTGGGAGACTCTCATGCACTATCTGCTTACTTAATCTCCCACCTACTAGGTCTTTATTTTCTCTACTTATGCTTTAGATTCATACAACATTGCAATATAAAGAGAAGGATCATTAAATAAACCGGCCTTTTCATACTCCACAGAATATTGCTTTAAACATTACCATATTCAAACAATACAATTGCTATGGATAGCATTACTAAGTAAATTTTAAAAATAATACGACATTCCAGTATGAATGTATATTTTATATAYGTGTCTGTATGTGTGTGTATACATGTATGCATTGATAAAATGTATAACCTACATAAAATACTCTGTCCAGTCTTAGGATGTTTTCAGTAAGGAATAGACTGTAATATCTTGAAGAGACTAAAGTTCCTCTGAACTGTCAGATTTTACATTACCTGATGTAAAGGCATAAAAACAAGACAACCTCTAAAATATCATCCTTTGAAACTTTGAGCCTATTAATCAGGAAAAGAAATAAATCATTGACAGAACAACAATATTCTGCATAACATCATTCAGTTTGATGTGATGTGCCCTAGTCTACTCAATGTCAGCATTTATGATGGAGCAATTGTCCTACTCCGTTGTGGTGACACAAATTGTCCTGAGTAAACAACATAGTATAATACTACTTTAATTAAAATTCCTGAACTGTAATGTTGGCTAAGAAGTTGAAGTTCAGGTTAAAACTATATGGTTCTTCAATATAACTAGGTTTTGAATAATCCGGCTTATTAGAAGAAAAGCAGTCACTCCTGGGATTCAGAGCAGAGATGCCAACACTGCCAAAGGAGCTGCATTATTAATCATCTTGTGTTCAAGAGTACATCAGCAACCAAGAGGGGTCAGTATGTATCCCACAGCATTATGCAAATAGATGCATGTCTAAAGTTTCATAATACAAATTGCAACAAGCAACTAGTATATCTTCAGAATTCCTAAAAATAAAATAAAATAAAATAAAATCAAGTAAAAATGCTGTATTCTACTTCAAATCTAGAAAAAGGACTGAAATCAGAAAGAAACAGAAGTAGTTCCTGAAGACAAGAACAAGTCAGCCCTAGTTAACAGGAATTTGTTTGACTAACCATGAAAAAATGCCTAGCTATGGAATTATATAAAAGTCTTGAGATGAAAAAATAAGTCAAGAAAGAGAGGACTCTTATGAGATTTTCCCTCTTGTTTACTTGCCTGACTACCCAAGATTTTAAACTAGCAATATGCACAACTGCAGTGAAACATATGATTGCTTTGTGTCTACTTTTTACTTACTCCTATTACACTTAAAAGTGATCTGGCACACTGGACCCTCCTGCTAGTGGCAGGCATTTAAATCTTTGAAAAGGCAGACATTTCCTCTTTGAAGGACTATAAAGGAGCACACTTTTTGAAAAACTCAGGATGTCATCACTAAGTCATTGATGACTTATCAGTCAATGTCTGATGACAAATCAGACATTTGTTTCAGTATTAAAAAAACAAAGATGGCTGTTTTGATCCCCATGCTTGTGCTAAGTTTCATGGTGAAGACTATGTAGGCTTCAGCAAAACCAWTGAGAAAAGATCCTAGAGAAAAGCAGCAGTAATAAAACTCTGTCAGCTCTCATCAATATTTAAGTAAAGCAAAGTTACCAGTGTTGGAAAATAGAAGCACTTATATTTCTCAGTACCCACATCCTAGCAGGTGAAGACCATCGGCAACTATGGCTACATCTTAAGCAAAGCATTTTGGTGCCTTCTTTCATGCAATACAAGCGAATAACCCTTGGCAACGATAACCCCCAAGAAATTCCACAGGCAGAGCTGCAAAAAACTAACTATTTGCAGAACTAACACTGCTATAGTTTGCAGACAACACTGCTGTTATATGTATAAGGAATGTGAATACAAGAAGCAGCTCTAATACGACTAGCAAGGAGAAACACAAATACTTGCATCTGCAAATTGATTTTGGTTGCAATGACATTTCCTATAAGCAAGCATAATTGAAGCACACAAATCACCTAAGCTACTGAAATGACAAGTATTGCGCCTATACGAAGCAGATCCAAACTCTCTCCTTCATGCCTGTAGAATTTTGAAATTAAACAGCAAAGTCCTGGAGGTACACAGGTGCAGTAATACAGCACTGCAGAAGCTAATGCAGCTTACTGGTTTCAGATCAGTTTTGTCTTGTGACTGAACAGCTCAAACATGTGCTCAGGATTGTCAACAACTGCCTGCATAGACATGCCAGAAGATACTGGTGAAGAATTATTGTGTTGAGTTGAGCAGTTGGAGAAACAGTTCACTTAAAGAAGACATTTACTGTATTCTCCTACACATGTATCTCTTTTTCACTGTAGCTGTGCGGTCTCGGGCGTGAGCAGCGAAGCAGCCCCTGATCTCCATGCAGTCCCACGGCTCATCCAAATATGCACAGCGTGCAGGATACCTTCTGTAACCATCTGCACATCATAAAGCAGTAACTAAGGAAATTAAATTGGAGACAGTTTGCCAAGTAATTTAATCGGTTCAGAGCTAAGAGTAGCACTGTAGTTTTTCCAGTGAGTGACAGAGATCTGTGTCTTGTTACAAATTGTAATTCCTAGGACCAGTTTAGGGTTAAATCCATATCTGTAACAGTGGGTAATACCCAACTCCAACAGTAATGACTGCAGGACTCTCTACTAAGCAGCTTCCTAATAAATACAGTGATATTTGTGTTGGTTTCACTTATCTCTAGAATATCATCATATTTAAATATGCTATTGAGCCTAATTTTGATTCTGTTTTTTTTAATGGCTGAATCTAATATTATTCTTCAAAAAAAATTTCATTCAGAGCAAGCAACACCAAGAATTGTCACTACTTTGTTTTAGTCATTCTAAGTATGTTTTTTCCTGGAAAAAATCAACTCAGAAAATAATAAAATAACTTTTTCTTAAGAAGATAATTTATAAAAGATTGTTTTTTAATATGTTCTAGAATATCAGTTAAACTCAGTAGAAAATATCTGAGTTTGAGTATTTGACTTCTAGCTATTTCATATTTTAATTTGTGAAACATCTTGCCTTCTTTAGACTATCTAGCTTTCTTCACATTTTTTCCAGTGTTGAGAAAACAATAAAAATGAGAAAGTGAGCTATCTATGTAGCTCTCTTTGTATTTTGACAAATAGTCCAGTCCAGAATAAATATATCTTTTGCTCAGATCCTTTATCAATGTTTCCTATGACAGACCACTCCACTTCATATCCTCAGAAGAYTGTTATATTATACTTCATTAATTTGCTCATCTGTTCATAGTTCTGCCAAAATAAACTGTAATTCAGTAAGCATCTAATAATATTATCTTAATAATATCTCGCCTACATACCCCTTAGGGCTAAACATAAGATGATGGAAAGAGGTGATATTTGACCTCAGACTTGGATTCTGGATGCAAAGTTCATTCATGCTTAGAAACAGGTTTACCTGCACACATAAAACACACGGAATAGCTATTCCTTATGATCAGTGATATGTAAATTAAGGTGTAGAGTTTTCAGTTTACATTTCTTATAAAAATTGCACTATTTCTGCACTATTTCTAAAGACGTGGTGTATTTTTCTGCTTGCTAGGCTGGGAATAGCCTTTTATAATGTAAAGAATAGTGCATTTAAAAAATCAATTTTTCTTTGAGACATTACCAAGATGATGAACTTGATTCACAGGAGGGGGAGGGAAAGATGTGAATCCATTTCAGACGAAATGAAATGTTAAGTATTCGGATTTCTAACCTATGTAATAAAAAGAGTGAGCTAATCTTGTATGGACTAGAAATGGCTGAAAAGAGCTGTATAGGACTTTGCAATCATGCTTTCATGCTACATTTTCAGTACTGCAGTGTCTGTTACAATCCCATTGCCATTTATCCATATATTGTGGACAATGATTACCCATATAACTACAAAACTCAAGCCCTTAGGTGAGACTGAAAAGCAATTATATTTGATCATTTAATAAAGCATTAAGTGTACATTTGAATCTATCATTCAACCACCAGTGAATATACTGCTTAAAAAAAAAACACACTTTATCCCCATGACACTTACTATTCTTTTATATATTTTTTCAGTAATCTTTACCAGGGCAATTACTCATTTGGCTAAAGGAGAGAATGACTCTTTCTCCACATCATACTTCTATAAATACTTCACACTGTCACAAGTCCTCCTCGGGTCTGAGAGACTGTGCTCACGCAGCAGAGCAGTGCCCTTATCCACACTATGACTATGAAGTTACCCCTAGACTCTGCTATGGAAATACTTTTTTGATACACAGAATGAAATAAATCAAATATCTGCTTTTCTGGTTTACAAACAACAACCAACCTCRATCTGTAGACAAGGCAATTGAAATCCCTGAATTCGTATTACAACAGAACTGTTTGTTTTTTTTTTCTTTTTTCATTTCCTTCTTCCTTAGATCTCAAACACAATGYATTATTTTGAAGACCTTCCTTTCTTCCCTTAAGTCGCATATTGAATATTAGAGATCCAATGTAATTATATGTGTGAAGCAGTAATTGAAAAGACATAAAATTCAGTAACAAAAGAATTTATGATAACCTAAGTTTTTAGACTGTTGATTATGTTTTCATCCATGTTAAATTAGAAATGGTGCTTGTATTTTAATTAGAACCTTCCCACCACCAGGATCTTAAACCATAGATGTCAGTAGATTTATAATTTACAGTCTTGTCCTAGAACACAAACTTAAGCTTTCTATGATGATGCTATAACCCTACAGTAGAGAAAAGGCAGCTAAGAGGCTTGAGAAGGAATTGGAGAATACCTCAAACTCACAGTCACATGCATTAAACTTATATGATAAACAACACAAAGATGGTAGAGAGAGGCTGGAAGGAAAATATTTTGATAAACGTACCTGGGCACTTATCTGGGACCCTGTCATATTTGAAGGGGCAGATCTATAACTTAATCTGATCCCTCACCAAAGACTAAACATGGGAGGTGTCATACCTGTGGAAAAGCTCTGAAATATTAAAGCTATGGCCCTACCTGTTCATATAAATGGATACTCATCTTCCATCACAATTTTGTCTATGAAAGAAGATGTGATAGGTGGCTTCCTGTTCTTCCAGTACAGGCATAAGCCTTTCTGGGTCCAGACTTGTATAAAAGATGGTAAAATTTCTTCACTTCATATAGCATTTCAGACTGCTAAAAGACTTTGTGCAATTTCAGATGCTCTGCATTCTTCTGCAGCATATATACATTTAATTTTCAGGGAGCTTTTGATATTACTGCTCTCCTGAAAAAGTACTGCATTAAATGACTAGGCTGCCCTACAGTCACCACCTATGATAGAGCACCTATCTAAGTTAGCTTTAAATTGGCTAGCCAGACTATTGTAAGCAAAGTGGACAACAGAGAAATCAAAATGAATTACCAGACCTGCCTAAAACACTACATAAATTGTCTTTGTTTAGCCTACTGCCTGACTCTATATCTAGAAGTACACGAGCTAGATGTTTTGCTAACAAAACAAGCTGATTGTATACTATAGCAGAGCTACAAGAGTGACTGCAGGACAGAAATGCATACTATAGCATTTGCAGTTACAAGCAAAACGAATGGTATCCTTTAATGGTTTTACTTCCTAACTGTTAACAACACTTACCATTAGCAAAGCAACAGCTTTTATACTTACGAACAGAAATAACACTGATAGTCTTTCAAYATAATAGTAATAACAAAACAAAAATGCAAGACCTGTTTAGCACTTGAATGGAAAGCATCTGAAATTAAGTGCAGATCTGATCTGAACTTAGAATTAAATTTCAGTATCATTCCTTAAAAATTTCAGTCATGCCTGAAAATCTCTAACACAAACAATACAAGTTATTTATTTCCATTTTACCTGTGAAATCAATTTCAGGCCTAATCATCAGTGATGTTTCTGTAGAGTTCCTGTTAATTGATACAGCTCATATGAAGCAAATCTTTACAACATGGCCATTACCCCTGTTTCAGACAAACTTGTTCTCATCTTTGCCTGAACCCATCAAAAAGCAGTGAATACGTATGATATCAGAAATTAATACAATGTTAAGAGTAGATTTCTTATGAGTACTCTTTCATACATGCTACATTTCAGAAACTTGAAAACAAAACAGATTAAATACACAAAAATACATGAAGGTATTCACCATGAATTTTACTGGGGACTACCTGCTCTACTGAAAAAACATGCTTTGTTTTTGTTGGGTTGGGATTTTTGTTTATTTATTATATCATAAATAGATCCAAACAAAACAAATCTGTACATAACAGATCCAAAATTTATTAAAAATATTTTCTAAAAATGCTTTGTTTGGTACATTTGTTTTTGGAAAGTCAAGCCCTTGCCAGAGAAAAGAATAAGAAAAACACAGTTAATGTGCACAGGAAGGTAGCATTTAACCAGTAATTATGTGCCTTAGCTAGACATCCAGTAACAGTAGATTTTTCTAAAACTTAATCCTATCAGGATTTAATTCTGATGCACAAACAAAACATTAGCAAATAAGGACATGAACCAAYCTTGATTTTTCATTCTCTTTTTGTTATAAATGCAACAGGAAAAAAATAGGTGGTTCCAGACCTGGCTCAAGAATTCTCACCAGTTCTATCAAAATTAATTTTTACCACATCTACTGAAAAAAAAGRAAAAAAAATAAAAGAAAAGTGGCTAGAGTCAGGGAAATGGGAGAGCTACTTGGCATGAGAAGAGTCTTATGGAGTCAGTTTTGGGCTGAGGAGGCTGCAGTGGCCTGGAGYGCGGAGGAAGCTAGTTGGAATAATCATACAACTGCCCCAACCCTCCTCTTCAGTGGGGGCAGTAGTGGCAATAACGGCTTTCTGTGACTGCAGCACACACAAAATGGGTGGAACTGCCATGGCCACTTGCCCACAGCCTAGAATATTATGGTCCCAGGACATTGCCTGCTTTGCCTATACCTACAAATGACCCTGCTAGACCTTGTACAGATGTACAGCATCACAAGACAACATCAAAAAAAAGTGTTTTTCACTCTGAATTTTTAAAAATTATTATTATTTTAATGGAAGAAGTGAAATCTACCTCCACCTACTACTTAGTCTTARGTAGGTGGAATGAGGAATGAATAGGGAATTAAATATAAGTATGAATTGCAGCCTTGATCAGAATATGATGCTAACAGGCTCCCATCTTCCAGTCTTACAGGGACTGATGAGCCACTTGAGCTGTGGCCTAGTGCTCCTTTGCATTTAACATGATGTCTTTTACCTTTCACATGCTCTTATATTTGCAAAGCAGCAACAAGTATACTCAAAGATAGAGGTACAATTTGCCCACCTCTCCCTTCACAGAGTTTTACCTGACACTGTACTATTTTTTAAAGTTTTAAAAAGAAGTGTGAAGGCCACTTCTCCACAGTCCTAATGCTGGAAAAGACTATTACATTTTTCCAGAGTTTGCTTTCTTTAAACAGTTCTCCACATTAGTGTGACTTACACAGCTGAAGTTACACAAGCAGCGAACTAACAGAGCCAGGACATCATAACAAGAGCCTCATAAATCAGTTCACACTCCCTAAGAATCTAACTCGGTTAATATGTCATAGCAAATGCAATTTGTCTCTGGGAAAGTTCAAATAAAGAAGTTAATTTGTACATACCTGTCTTTCTAGACTGTGGTCATTTTTCTAGGACCCCAATGCTCACTCCTCAGGTGCTCCATATAGGACACTCCAGAGCACAGGTAGTATCAGCCCCTATCACGTAATGTTTTTGGTTAGGAATGCAGAGGGAAGGATAACTGTTCCTGTGCTTAGCACGTACCGACATTGATACTGAATTCATAAGAGATGGCAAAGAACATCACCATAACAATAGCTACCCTTGTCCTCGTAGAACCTTTATAACATTTCCTCTGCTGGTGCAGTCGTGTTACCATGGCACTGTTCATGCTTCTAACACTTGGATTACATTTAATCGCTCGGAAAGGTAAGGACTGTTATGGTGACCACAGCAGCATTTCACATTTTCAAAGGATGCTACAGGCATTGGCTAACTAATTCTCATAGCCTTTTAATTCTATTCAGAGAGGCGTATGAACAGATAAATCCAATCCTGACTGCAAATGAGCTCAACACTCCCCTAGAACTAAATTATGTTACTTAAGTAGCATGTTTCAGTCCAACATGAGAGAGAGGATTTCTGCTGACCTCAGCAGGCACATCTGAAAACTGAGGGATGGTGCAGTCTTGCAAGGCAAGGAACTCATGGTATTCAATCCAGTAAAACTTAAACGTAGTCTAATTTTTGAAGTTTGTGAGTGATCTTATTGACTTCAGCTTAGAAGCTTAAGCACAACCACAGGTACTTTACAGGTCTGGGAACACACTTTCAGGATCAGGACAACTGCAAAAATACAGATTTTCCTGGCACCTAGTCCTAAACTTGTTCCTTCAGATCGTGGCTCTGCTAGCCATCCAAAAGATAGCTTGCCAGTACATTGCCTTCCCTTTCTTCTCTCTGTTTTACTGTGTATAAAGGCAGCAGGCATGTATTTGAGATGCTCTTAGAATCATAGCCTTACATTTTATTTTCTACATTATATTTACCAGCAGCTATTAAAACCTGATGTAGGTACTAAGTACTACATACCTAGTCATGCACTGGTCACTGCAGCTCTCTCTGTCTGGCTGCTATATTCTCACAGCTACCAGAAGAAACAGTGGAGTCTTCCTTCAAACCTGCCATCCTTATACATGAACTAGAGCAATGAATCCGCCCAGTAAGCCAATATGTAAGTGAAACCTTTCTTCTTTGAATGTGATGGGAAAGTTTTACAAATAAATATACAATCATCCTCAGACACAGATAAATATCAGTATTTTACCTGCAGAGAACTATAAGTCTCCCATAGATTTCACAGGTCTTAGAAAACGGAATGGTTATGCAGCCATCATCTCAGCAGAAACAACCCTCCCTTCATCAACAAGCACCATATCATCTCCTTTTCTCTCCTTCCTCTCCCTTCAAGGGCAACAGTTTCTTGAGGACACACAGAATTTCCTGGTTTGCGCTACCAGCCAGGTGGTGCAAGAAGCCCATGCAAAGGGAAACACACAGATACCTTTTCTTCCACCATCAGTTTTCTTTTAAGCACAGATAAATTAAAACACACTAAAAAAAGACTTACAGTCATTATAAGACTGCTACTTAGTTCTTCTTAATCACCACACAAATTTACTATCTATCTTGCTCCCTTTCACAGCTTCTTTTCCCCACACCTTACTTTTGTTTGCTCTCTGCATTTTTTTCCTTAAGTTTTACCCTATTATTCTTAACTTGCTCCTCTAAAATGATGCCTTTTCTGACTACTTGACCTTTCTCTGAAAATAGGATATGATAACTAAGAGCTTTTCCTTGGCTTAGCTTGAGTTCATCATTCTGGCCAGTCCCACTACCTTTCTCCTCCTACRCCGTTATAGCTGTAGGAATACACATAAGTCAGCCTGGCAGCTGTGTGGAAGGAACAATAAATTTGCTTATCTCCATTAAACCTGATTTGGGTATACCTGCCTTAGTGTCTCTGGCAAGATAATGCATTGATGAAGGGCCATTTCATTAAAAAAAATGTTTAGGCTTCATTTTTTTCAAATATGTGTCACAGCCCTGGGGGAGTTCCTGTTTCTGCATGGTCCCCTGATTAGGTAAGTTCTAGATGTTCAGTAGCCCTCTTGCTCATAGACTCTACATGTCATTGCTATAGAGTACAGAGCTGAACCCTGTAGGACTTCCCAGTCATTCACATATCCCCTTAAACATCCTAAACAATAATGTGATCACTGTTTAACTTGCTATGAATATACAAAAGCTGAAGACAGTACAACAAAAGATATGCAGATTCATATATGAATTCATAGTTTTTTCTAAATTATGCTCCTATACAGAATTACAGTACATGAAAGCTATATGGCAAAGCTGAAGAGTTCATAATATTAAAATAAATATTAGAATGACTTGAATTATAATCTAGAAATCCCCACGTGAGGAAACATTAGAGATGGGAAATTTCATAGGGAGAACTGCTTGAATAAATAAATTATATTTTGTCTGTGAGTCAGGTACATCCCTAGTACACTTGCAATTTCATAGATGTCAGTGCAGTTTCTACTCTCCAATACATTGCAAACTTAGTTACAAACATGGTCTTCCATGCCTAAAATAACACCAGTTATTTTAAAACAATCAATGCAACAGACAGATACAGGAACCATAGTACATTGGGCCTTGAAGGRGGAGTTTAGCCCAAAGTTTAACAGCCCAAGGGAAGGATAGAGGATATTGATACCAGCCTTGAATATGAATAAGAATACTAGAGGCTATAGGGTTATTCCGTTAACTGGATCCATCACTGGATAGCGTGAAAAATGTATTATGTTTYCCGACAACGTCTTGGGGGAATTCTAACATGTCCATTGATGTTATTTTTGTTTCTCTCTAAATTAAGTGAAGGCTTTACATTTAAGAGATTTTATTTGGCCATAGATCAATATTCAATTGTATTTTTCAATTTTCCTCTTCCGTGTACTGTAAAAGTTTTCTTACCATGATTTACAGGACTATTTAAATAGCATGTGCTATATAAGTAACTGGAATTATGAAATGTTTGTTTTACAAAGAACAGCTCCAAGTAATGTTCAAGTACATTGCTAATAAGACTACAGATTAAAATTTGTAATTGTAATACACGTTAGTTTGGGAAGTTGCCCTTTTAAAAAGACAAAGAAGCTCCCTTTCTGCATCCTTCTGCCTCCTCCCATCTGAAACTAGCACAAATATATGATTTAGACATCTATATGACACAATGAAAAGAATTAGGAAGAGGATGGTGGAACAATTGTGTCATGATCTGGCTTGGGTTAGGTCTAATCTTTGCTCCCCAGAGATTCCTCACTCCACCCACAGCTTTAAGCAGTGAGCACAAGAGCTTCCTTCCAGGTCTCTTAACACATGTGAAAGCCAGCTGCTCCATGAAAGTATTCCAGATAGGTTTCTGGACACCAAAGTGAGTGGGGAAACCTCCTTCCTCTCCATTTGTTCACTTGTGCACAAGATACTTACTTCTGAAGCTGTCTCTCCTCCTATGCAATTTCTTGTGCAAGACAAAGGGGTCTGAAGCTGCTGTTGTCACAAGGAGAGAAAGAAGAAAACAGCATTGGCAGGTCTGTGACAACAAATTAAAGCAGGAGAGAGTACGCTGCCTCTAGGAGATGAGAACAGTAAATGCCCTCAACTGCTGACCTTTGGAAAAGTGATAGCAGAAAACCTTGCTCCTCCCTCCCTCAGCAGTAACTATCCTCAGTCCTCCTAATTTCCAACCTCTCCTCCAGCAGCAGCAACATGCCAAACTACTACAGCTCCTGAAGAGCTTGTCCTTCAGGAAATGCATGGGCAGTACAGGCAGCATGACCTCTGCCACCATTATTACCAGGGCAGCTTCACTGCCTCAGTTTACTTGTCCAGAAAACCACATGTGCCGAAGCCAACTTTAGAAAAGGCATATCCTAATCCAGAAAAACAAGATAAATAAAAGAAAAAACCTCACATATGCAAACAGAGGTGGTCTATTTTATTGTATGGGTTGAAAATTTGCTTAAATGGGAAGTCTTAACTCCTTAAGGCATTTAACAAATCCTCGATTCTAACAACAACCATGCAACTAAAAGTTAAGAATCATGCACAGGATCTATTATCCATGAAGAAATTGAATTATACTCAGCAAATATACCTTTAACATGCTTTGTGAGGCAGGCAGGGTCAGTATAAAATCACCACCAAGAACCACTACAAAGGAGGAAGCATATGAAGAGCACTCAGTAGCCTGCAAGGAGAAAAGATATGTTGTCCTCTTTGCAACTAAACTAGGTAAAATCCTAGTGAAGTCAAGGTAGCTTTGTAGCTGCTGTGCAAGTTAGCAGTTGTTTTTATTTTAGTGCATTAAAGGTGTCTTTCAGTGTACTAAATTGCTATCTAGCCTAGATGTCAGGTCTACCATGGTCTGTTTAGTGTGAGACCCTAACTGACAACTACAAACACAGATTCAGGAAGCAATATATAGCATTTATAGATAACTTATGCATGACCCTAAGATGCCTACTGAGAATTCCCTGGAGGAAAGTAACCTTAGGATGAAGCAGTCATTTCTGCTTTCTCTAACCCTTCTTCTCTCCTTAGCACAGGAGCACTTGGTTGCACAGCAAAAATGCGAGGGCATGGTCTTCTGGGATCATTTTGAATTCTGCCAAAAACCATTTTGGCTTCCAAGAATGTTCTGGATTAAGAAAATGAAAAAAACTAACCCCCTCAATCCCAATTTACTTTTTACTATCTTTAATTCTTGATAGATGAGACAAGTACTGCTTTACCATGTGGTCTTTAAACTGTTCAACATTTCACAGATTTAACTATGTTATATATTGATTCTCTTTCCTATCTTTCCCGTGGACTCCAGCCCTTCAGTCCCTCCATACACCTCCTCTACTTTTCAAAATAGCTATTCTTAAATTTAGAAAACATATGATACCATATCTGCAAATATCATAATCTGTTGCCACTGAATATCAAATCCAATTCTCACAGGATACTGGCACAAAAATTATACTTAATATACATGCTAACATTTATTAAAGTATTTCTATCCTTAGTAAAACAGATCATCAATGGGGCAGGAAAAAAAATACTATTTTCCTAGGCAGGTTATTCATTTAGTTTGGTATCAAGATTAGACAAAACACAAAGAGAGTAAAAGAGGAAAAAGTACATAGTGAATCCCCACAATCAAGGATGATGTCTAAATGTCAAATTAAACAAGGTTTCTGGAAATATTCTACAGAATTCTGCAGAATTTTAACTGTGAAAAGTTATCATGTTAAATATGACTGGGACAGAGGGGAATTCTTAAATTCTAACTTAAGGATGGCCATGCTAAGTCCTTTGGAGGATATAGTTTAAACTCATATTTAATCATCCTTCTTCACCTTCAGCAATATCTGAAATAAATTCAGTCCTGTACCGAATCAACTGTTTTTTTTTTTTCCTTTTCTAAATTAAGGTAAGACAATCAAGTCTGGGAAAATCAGTACAGTTACAGGCAGAGTAAGCACTGTATACTGCATTTTAGAGAAGGTTTACCTCTAGGATTTTTTTTGTCCTGGCATGTGAGGAAAATTTCAGAGCTTTCTTGTGTATAGCTGTATTTTAACAGGTTTAAATAAGAATTCAGATGACCTAACTGTAGGTTTATTTTACATGTAACAATCAGAGAGATAGCATATCATAGTATATCATATTTCAATCACCTTGTATCTCACAGATGAGTCACTGAACAGTAGTATTTTTTTTAAGATTGCCATCTCACTGTAGAGATAACATCAGATTATCTAAAAGTACGGTTGATAGCAGATCAGTAGCAACTTAATCTTCTGTTGTCAAAACACTATCATAGTAGGAGATAACTGAGTTGTCTAAGGTCCTGCTGTCTCAGATTACATTTGCGTAATAGCTGCCAGAAAAAGAGAACACACAGAATAATATGAGGCACTAGTAAAAGTATTACTGACACAACAAAATAGATACCTAGGTCATCAGATGTAATATAAATATTTTATGTATTTTATGATTTACTCTCACGCTACTTCTACACAAAAATTAAGAATTTGGTCTTATTTACCCCTCTGTAGATAAGGACTACAAGATTATCAGAGTACTTACACTCACTTTTACCCCTTAGGCAGAGGCTCGAAATGCTCTCAGAAAATGGAAAGGACAAATAACCTTTTTTGTTATTACCAGACTGGCTACATTGTGACAGTACAAAAGGAGGTGACATAAAAGACTATTCACTCCACAGCATTTCAGGCACCTAAATCAGTCAGCTATATCAACCAGCTAATCTGCCAATGAAATTTAAGAAGTATAAACTCTTTTAGTATTTATTGGAGAGAAATGCAATTCTTCAGATAGTAATTCAGAGAACATCCCTTTCTCTGCTGCTAAAATAGATCTTTAGATAGATCAATAGATGCCTATTGGCTGCCTAAAATAGATCTTTAAAGCTAGGTACTCTACATACACATTATATTACTGTCATTAGGACTTCACCTCCTCCTACAGCTAAAATATTGAATCAGTGGTGGAAATGATGCATAATCATAGGTCATCTGGCATGTTAATCTCACAGAGAAATATAATTGGCTTCATTCTGAGACAAGATGCTCCAAACCAATGAGCTATCTGTTATATCACTGGGGAAAAAGTCAGTGTCTTCTTTCAGAACCATGCCTTAGAGACTGGATCTTTTGTGAATGTGTTGCTTTGTTTTTAGGCGATAAGTAACAGTAAGACTAATTTGGATAAAGCAGAACATTGCTGTTGTATTTCTAGTCTTTTCTTGCGTGTGCTCCAGCACTGAAAGTTATCATTTTAACCTGAAGGTTTAAAATCACTGGAGCATTTCCATAACCTACAGAAGACTTCACATTTTAATCTCAGTTGGCTTTATAAATACCACATTCCTATACTAAATAATAAATGGAGTTGAAGAGCAGTTATTTTAAAACTAATGGGACATTTGACTCTGCTTTCCGTAGGCTTTTTGTGATGCCTTAAGCAGTTCTGCATGTTGTACATCATGATACGTATGTGATCATTAAAATGTTCAGTGTGATCAATGCTTAATTAAAGCTTCTTATACTAACCAGTCATATTAACTTTACAGTGCTGCTAAATCTCAAACAGTCTGGCTCTTCTTTCTTTTCTAATTATACCATCCCTGCTCTCTTTTTAGGAAAGTTATGAGGTTCCACTAAATGAGTACCTGTGTTTTTATGACATGCAAATAGAACTAATGCTATGCTGATGGACCCACTGAGCTTTGCTTTACTGTAGATGTCTACAAATGATTTCCTAAAACCTTTTTTAGGAGAGATTGTTTAGTGCCTGTGTAAACTCATTGCGTGCTGCTTAACTTAAAGAAGTGTAACGGTATAAATAATATTATGATCATATTAACCTGTGGGTATGAGGTAAATTTTTTTAAGGATTTTAAGGATTCTAATTGTCTATATTTTTAAAAATGTGCTTAAGCGTACTTATTTGCTGAATGCACTGTTTCAATAATCTTTGCTGTTAAGTTTTTCTTTATAAGGTAGCTGCATAACATCTGGCCTGGAAAGAGAGGTCCTTTAGCTAATTATCAACATAATAATTCTTTTGCTATACTATTTTTATTTTCTTCTTCTGTTGTTCCAAACAACTAAGAAAAAAACATTTAAGTATGCGGTGAAGTCCTTTTGAGATCAGCTCAGACTATACTACTGGACTTAAAAGTATCTCATATCCACGCTTAAAGTCAAGCAAGTGCTTTATTGTTAATGTGGAYAGGAAGGATTTCCATAAACTTAATGGACTTTGGTTTTAAGAAAATCACAGTCATGAAAGTCATGTTAAAACTGAAATACATGCATTCACAGAAATCACTTCGGTTTCTCCTGCTCAACTGTCCTTTTGCTTTCCTCTCATTTAGACATTCCTACTCATTTAAAATGTTACTTGCTGACCTGAGTCTGGTCTTGAAAAGATGTTCTTTGAACAGTAGCGTTCATCCAAAGAATGGGCTCACTTAAAAGCTAAAAGAAAATATGAAGTCAAAAGCAATAGCAACATACTGAATTCACAGTGACCTTGTGACCTATTTGCTCTATGTTAAGTGTGTTCATTCACATTTTGTGAGTTAAGATTGATGGGAATACAGAGGCATAAATAATATCCCTTAAATATATTAAATATCTGCCACCTACTTTAAAGACTACTTGAAAGATTTTAAAGACTACTTGAAAGTCTTTCAGGTATTTCTTGCTAGAGCTGGAAAAAGTAGAGAAAACATAAAAGCCCTGAGGAATACTACCAGTGGATGTACAAGAGTGGAATGAACAAAGGCTGGTCCAAAGCTGGAGCAGGATGCACTCCACTCTTGCTAACTCTTTTCAGCTACTTCTGAAACAAAAAGACTCATGTCATTTTCCATGACTAGAGTAATGCTTATCCCTTTACAATGCTCTGCAGTACAAACAAAAGGAAAACTGCTAACACACAAGTTAGAAATGCATGCTGTTAGTGTAAACCCCTTGCATCTAAGAGATTCAACAACATGATAGGTGAAGTAAATTCTAGGAAAGGAAAGAAAAAAAAATCCAAATTAATTCTACATGACAGAAGGTCCAGAGTTAGGTTTAAATTTAGTTTAAATTAAACATGCAGTCATCTCCAACACTCATGCTAGAAAATTCTGCTCACTAAGTATAAGACCTTAATATCTAGAAAGCTTACATATTTAAACTAAAGGAAAATGAGCATATAACAGAGTTAGAAGCCCTACTGGCTGCCTAAAGAAACAACATTGTCTAGATCCTGAGCCTGAAGTAAGCTTAAAAAATATTTTTACAGAAGAAAAGCAACCAAATCTATAGTCAACAGTCTAAGAGAGGAATATTACGAACTTTGTTCAGATTTTTTATAACTCATCTGTAAACTTAGGAAATAGGAGTAAGATAGTCATCTTTCACTATGTTAAAAGGTTTAAGCATTTTATTGGCTGCACCTAACTATAGGTTTCCTTAAAGAGGGCAATTTACTGCTGGCTCGCTTTGCCATAAGTTTGTCAGTTGTGTGATTAGCGGACATTTTCCAAATTAAATTCAACCTCACATAAGTAAGCCTAACTCATCGAATTTGTTGCAAGAATTTTAAATTGGTCTACTCCTGGAAGAAATTACACATAGATCTACTAAATACACTCTAGGCTTAAATTCTTCCAGTTCTATGCAGTCAGCAAAAGTACTTGCAAAACCATTAACAGCTACTATTTTAATGATAATTTTACTGCTGCAACTTTGACTTGACTTTCTTGACCCAGCTCTTCAAGACCTTAAATCCCAGCAAAAATATTGGAAGCACAGCAGTAGCTAAACACATGAAAATCTTGTTTGTTTAGTATTTTTTCTCTAACATTTTTGCCATCAGATCAGTTCTCTGTCATAGGAGCAAACTTCCCTTTTCTCTTCTGTGAGTCTGATGAGAATGAGTTCTGTAAACAAAGAGCCTTCCTAAAAATAAGAGAAAAATAGCTATACTCTAAGATACTGATTATGCATACTGATTTTATATTATTTCATTTGTATATAGAATGTCCTTCCCCAAAGATATTTAAATCCCAGTGAAGCCATAAACACACACATATGCATAAATTCACCTTATACAAAGGTTCATCTTTGCTAAACCAAGGCTAGTTTCCTTGGATAACTCCTACTATCCAGGGTATGGAGCATAATCTCCCAGATTCTGACAGGTAAAACAGGATGCTAATCTGAGTCTACCTTTGGAGGAGAAATTTTGCCTGTAGCAACACAAAAGCCTATGAGAGTTCTCTGAAATAGTAGTCCAGAAAATACATTCTGTTTGAATTTCATTTTGCCATAGTATAAATCCATGCCTCCACCCGCATATTCAATATTGTGTGCAGTTCTAGTCCTTCTCTCCTTTCCCATCTCAAAAAGGATATCATATTCTTTATGGGAAAGACTAAGAAACGAGAGGGCTTGGAGTTGAGCAGAGAGAGGAGTGTCTTCCATCTGAATACCTAAGTGAGTTGGGGACTCTGCAGCCTGGAGAAGAAATTATTGGGAGTCATAATAAAATTCCATAAAATCTTAAATTGAAAGGAGAGGATGGACAGTGGTCAATTAAACACTCTCTCTTTCAAAACAAGAACAGAGGATAATTAAGCTAAGAGGAGTCAGATTCAGAACAGGCAAAAAAAGATGATTCTTTATGCAACCTGCAGTTGAATTATGGAACTTCCTCCCAAAAGATATTCAGATGCCTAAGTTTTACATGAGATCCAGGGGAGATTTGACTTCCATGGAAAAGTAATCCACAGATGATTACTAAATACCTAGACAACACATTCAGATCAGGAGTCTCTTACCTGAAAATAATTGGAGACTAGGAGGGAATAAGATAAAACATCATTTAAGCTTGCTGTGTTCTTATATTCTTTCCTACGCACGAACACGTGAGGACAGTCTGAAGCAGGACAGCAGGTCAGGCAGATGTGAGATCTGACTCAGTATAGCCCTCCTTATGTTTTAATGCAGGCATTCATGAATCYGAGTTAACAATTCACTACTTTTCACCTATTCCAAATATCGTATTGGAAGAAAAAAACCCATAAACTGCTAACTTTCACTATATTTCACTAATTGATAATGATTTTTTTTTCTTTTGGGGTAATTTCAGTCTATCTGAAGAAGCATTACAGTGATTGTCTCATTTTGATGTTCAAGTTTAAATAGAATAAATAGGTTAAGTCTATAGCACAGTTACTCCTCTTATAACATTTAATTTACACAGTTCTGGTTTTCCTTTCAAATTCAAAAATAATCATCTAAGAAAAAGACCCAGAGAGGCATTTCTTCTCCCCATGTCTTTCTAAACAAGAACGCCCAGCTACAGAGTTGTGATAAATGTCAATAATACACATCTGCAATTGTTCCATCCTTTATGGAACCTCTGTGGGTTAGTTGTGGGATGGAATGATCTCAAGTGTAGATCAATGCTGCATCTCTTTCCATTTGTTCTGTCCTATTCTGGAGTGAATTAAAAAAATTCCCACTGGTCTCTTTTTTCATTTATTCATTTAATCTTCTTAAAGCTTTTCTAGCCTGTTGCTAAGAGATAATCAGGAGAAGAAAAAAAATACATATAGAAACTAAGTAAAAAGTCCTTACTTCAAGAAAAAAAAAAAAAAAGCTTCCAGAGTGTCTAGTAATCTTTCCAGCTGGCATGAGACATAATGCATAGTACACAGCAACCCAGCTCTGTCCTTTACATCAGAGAGAGATTAGTTGCTCCACGCAGACTATAAACTACAACAGGCAACCTTATACAACAAGAACATGCAGCCGCAATCCACTGAACCTGGTTCCATGCCAAACGCCTCCAACCGTCCTCATAGCCAAGGGACCAAACCATAATTCTTCAGGTAAATACATTCCACTAAATGAGTCCTTTCATCGCAGGCAAATCAGGGGAGCAAATGAGAGCACAAGAGACAGAAACCGGAACGCAGCAGCAGCAGAGCAATAGCAGCCTACATCCAATGTAATTAGCAGTTGTTCTGGAAAATGCTAAGGAAGTCAGACCAAGTACTTTGCATGTGGAATTAATACCCAAGGCTACATCATGGCAGGGGGCCAGGGGAACGAAATGAGGAGTCTGAAAGGTGGAGAAGCACAGGCTGTGCGGTTACTGCTTTCTAGACACACAGTTGGGTAAAGACTGGGAAGAGCTGCCTGAAAC
This sequence comes from Rhea americana, assembly GCF_003343005.1. NCBI lineage: Eukaryota > Metazoa > Chordata > Aves > Rheiformes > Rheidae > Rhea > Rhea americana. The sequence goes on from NW_028186668.1 coordinate 1,890,982, forward strand.
AGTGTTCAGTCCTGCCTCCCAGAGACTGCTGAACACATCTCAAACAGCAGGACAAATGGTAGTTACCTGCTGCTGGCTCTGTTTCTGTGGGTGCTGCTCTCTGCTTTGACATTTATGTAGGCATTACGTACATTTACAGCATGAACAGCATCAGCCAAATGTCATTTGTCGCCAAACACCATCAGTCAAATACCATTTGGAGATCACAGAGGCAGACACTTTTTTCCTATAAGGAAGACTTAGGGAGTAACATAAGGTACAGCCCTTAGCAAAATGACCAACTGGTAATTGAAAAACAGCTGCCTCCCTTTCTCTACCCATTTGTGCTAAAATACCCTTGCAAATCTTTTCTGCGCACTTCTGGACTTTGATTCCAGGAGGCAAAGGGAGTGCAATCTACTTAGTCTGGTCAAGGTGAGCTGCAGTGCTCCATTCCTTTAAAAATCCAAGTGTGGGCAGGAGGAGAGCGGGTGCTGCTGTGTCCTGGGGCAGGAGTTGCCTTAGAAATAAGGGGAGACTGCTCCTTCTCAGGAGCAGATCTTCTTCCCAGGAGAGATCCTGCCTTCTTGGGAGCAAAGACTATGGGGAAGAAAAGGGGCATATCTTTCTAAGGACACACACGGCGCTAACTCCAATCTCAAGTCCAATCTCAAAGCCTTTTTCTAAGGACACACACACATCTCAAAGCTTGGACTCTTAAGTCTGAGGGCAGGAGAACTCTGCAATGACAAAATAGGCAAGAGAAATAAATTCCTGTTTGCAAACTCTCTTAGTTTTCTATCTCATTCCAAGTCCTCTGTTTGACCCTTTTCGTTCCTGTTCTACTAAAACCAGCATTAGAGAGTTAAAACCCTTTCAGTGTTTAGAGGGCGACAGTTTCAGGACTGACTCCACCCCTATCACACAGGCACTAAATAATCTTTCAAAACATAGTCCAGTCTCAAACTGAGATGAAAGTAGGGAAATCATGTAAGCAATTGTGCCCCTGTGAGACTCAGGTTGGGCTGAGACAGACTCTGAAGTGGGAACCTCGTAACAAGAAAGTTTTTATACAAGATATCCCAGAGACCCAACCTCATTTTGCTGTGTTGAAAGAAAGAATGCTGACTAGTTTAAGCTACATTTTTTGCTTGCGAGTTCTTTAGGCAATACTAAATAGTGAATCAGAAAAAAAAAGGGGAAGGTTGTGATTTTTTTTTTAAAGCAAGAACATCATCACACACAGGCACATGCACATACGAGCCCCTGAGCTAGTTAACAATTTTCAACTTGTTGAAAAAGCTTTCCAGCTCTCTGTACGTTTTATCCATTAGCAACATAAGAGACAGGATAATGAAAGGGCAATGTAAATCTGCGTCAGGAGGAACCTTCTCGAAGGAAGGGACATTACTCCCTGCCTGAGAGAACGCCTCCCCCCCAAAAAATCTGCTTTCTATCAGAGCACATGTTTTCTGTGGTATGTATTGCCAACCGGCCTGTCATAGCGTGCATCACTGGGCATCGCTGATTGACTAAGTTCTAGTGGGATCTAAAATGTTCTAGGAATGGATTTTTATATTTATTTTCCTCAAAAAGTGGGGGTATATGTTTTCATCTCAAAATTCTATTCCCAAATCATTGGGATAGGAATTTATTTTTTCTAAAATTTCCTTTAAAGATTTACATCTGCCAGCACTCCCAAGATAAGAGAATTAAATATAATATATCCTTTTAGATGTCTGAGATTTGACTCTCTGAACATCGATTTGAACAGCAGGAACTTTACAGAAATACACTTGTACCATTACTCATTTTTACAAATACTGGTGTAAACATCAAGGAATAAAAAGGTAGAAAATTGCATGAGGAAAACAGCTGAAGGATTTTTCAAATTACAGCCCTACTAAATCTTTGTCATCGTTGGTACATTAACTATTATGAGTCATACAGATTCTCCAATAATAGTGTCCAAAGAATTATCTAAAAAATTAGGATTCTATAGTGCTAATTGAATTTGATATAAAATTCATTTATTGCAATGTTGGAAGAGATACTACTCACGTCCTGCATATGGAGGATATGCACCCAATAAACAACACTAAGTGCCGTATTTTCATCCAACCAAATACATTTATACGTTATGTTTGATTATACAGTTTCCTATGGCATATAGGCATGTGGAATTTTCCTACTACTATAAATACTGACTGAAAGGCTAGCTCTGACTGTAATMATTATCTTGTATGACTGTCAAGAAATTTAAGTACAAATTATCAGCATTGTGAAGATATTCATTAATATTCATGTAAAAATGCATAAATTGTAAAAACACACGTATACAGAACCTGAATAATCATTTGCAAAGTCACTTAATATAAAGAGGACAAACACTGAATTTTTACCCTTTAGAGGTAAAAAACTGAAATATTAAATCTACATGGGCATCCCAAAATTGTTACGCTGCAATAAGGAAATCTGCAAGGAAATAATGAATTCTCTGTAGTAGATAAAAGACCAGAAATAACCTTTCAGCCAAAATAAATCAAAAGCCTCCAGTTCAGCTCTTTCTGCTGAGAGGTACCTTACTATATAAGATAAAAAGTGATATGAAGAAATACAAGTTTCCTTTCAGTGCCCGTCTTAACACCAAAGGTAACACAATTTAATTAGGTTTGTTTATAAACTGCCATTTTCTCCTGAACAATCAATTTATCACTTGTAGTAGAGTATAGACTATTGGATATTTACTTACAGTCAACAAGGTTTGGCCCTAACCTTTGCAAGTTTACAAGGCCGAGAATTTAGAATAAAAAGTGTTTTTTAAAGATGAGCTAATGAATTAATTGTGAAACAACAAATACAAAAATATCACAATGCTATTTATATACTTATTTTTCTGTCTTTAATTATGCATTGAAACCTCCAGGGAGCATATTCCATTTATGAAAAGACATGTATATTTTGCAGTATTCTGTGATACACAGGAAAGGCTCCAAGAAAGCTGTTCATTTGTATGGAGCATATACTATTCATCATATTATATTTAGTAAAATGACTCGCCTACAGTTACTTTGGCCAACAGGGTACAGACTCGATTAAAAATGTATTAAAACCATAGGCTAAGCTATCAAAGACATAAAGATCTAGCAGGCTTGTGAGTTTTCTATGGATTTTTGAAGCTAAATACTACAGAAATTATTTAATAAGAGGAAAAAGTTAAACATTAGAAAAATACAGGACAATTGGGGGCTGGCTATGTTCCATTCTTCCAGATAAAGTTAGAATTCTCACTAAATGGCTTTAAGCCCATCATGTAAACATAAATATGTTCTTAAAATCTGTGAATACTGATCACAGTAATCAAGCCGAATGCAGGCAAAGTGCTTGTGTAAAACGGATCTAAAAGGTGCATTAGTGAGAAGACAATCTACTCTTTAAATTCACTGATAAACATTAAATAAAATGGAGGTTGCCTAGACCAGTTGAGATTAATTGCCTTTGCTCTTACCATTCTGTGTAGCAATTTTTGATTTACAGTTCCTAAATCATAATGTTTAAATGCTGTTTTTTTGCACTATCAGGACTGTGCCAGAAAGATTTTGCACAGCAAGATCACAAATACAGAAACTTTTCTTCAGATCAACATTTCATCATGAGTAATGCCATTAAAAAAAAAAGGTAGTTTCCTACACAAACTTTTGTGGGACTGTGTTCCTAATTATAAAATTAGTCATTCTGAAGGGATCTACTTTCTGTTCTCAAGCCACCAAACCTACCAGCACTGGAAACTCAATTATAGCATGTATTAATATTTTATAAATTAAATTTCATAAGATATACTTGGGTGAACAGAGTAGCTAAATTAAAATTTGATTTATAATTAAAAACGTATCAATCATTTCAAGAGCATGAGTACAACCCACATCATATATTTGCTACTATGCTCTCTCTAGAAATTGTAAGGTATATTGTCAGGCAGTACTAGTCATCAGTTCTGTACAGCAGACAATGTTTCTTGCAATAGAGTGAGCATTTAGAAGTGGTCAGCAATGGCATAATGATTTATTACATTCATGATATGTACTGCACCAGAAAACTGCAAGCACGTGGTAAAGCATCACATCTCAAAATTACAGATATTTCAAATTCTAAATAACTCTGCACTCTGGTAACCATCAGACAAAGAGAAGGGCAGGGCAAAAATTGAAAGGAGACAGAGACACTTAGGAAAASAGAGAAAAAACTTGGTGTCCGTAGAGTTACTTATCCCTTAGGTCAAAATGGACTGACTGAAATCATAATGAAGTCATCAGGAGTCTTTCCACGGGCTTAAAAAGTGAGAAGCAGGGATATTTTGAAATCTGTATCATTACTTACCCTACATTTATAATTTTGCCAATATCAATACATTTCTCTGATATATTTATAGATTCCTCATTTGATATTATCATGCTGTTAAAGTTCAGATGGGACGGAGGCCTATAAGAACATATCATCTGTACTTACAGGTACAGATACAAGAACTCCAACTCTCTGTCAACACTGCTAAAAATGAACCCTATGGACTGAGCAGGGTGTGTTTTGATTAAGCAAAACTTTCAGGAAATTTGGATTTAAGCAAAATTTCTTTGAAGTTAAAGAGACAGGCATCTGTTAGAGTAACTTACTGGATCAACCTCAAAGTTTACAGTATTTTGTTCATATAATTTCATTTAGAGGTAAGTATACAGAACTTTATCACAGAATCACAGAATGGTTGAAGTTGAATGGGACCTTTAGAGATCACCTAGTTCAACCCCCCTCCCCCATCCCAAGCAGGGTCACATAGAATATGTTGCACAGGACCCCATCCAGACAGCTTTTGAATATCTCTAAGGATGGAGACTTCACAACCTCTCTGGGAAACCTGTTCCAGTACTCTGTCACTCTCACAATATAGATTTTTTTTTCTTATATTTAGATTGAACTCCTGTTCCAGTGCTCTGTTACTCTCACAATAAAAAATTTTTTTTTTCTTATATTTAGATTGAACTTTCTGTGTTTCAGTTTGTGCCTATTGCCTCTTGTCCTATCACTGAGCACTGCTAAAGAGAGTCTGGCCCGATCCTCTTAACATCCTCCCTTCAGACATTTAAACATGTTGATAGAAGCCTTCTCTTCTCCAGACTGAATGGTCCCAGCTCTCTCATATGAGAGATGCTCCAGTCCCTTAATCATCTTAGTAGCCCTTTGCTGGACTTACTGCAGTATGTCCATGTCTCTCTCGTACTTGGGAGCCCAGAACTGGACACAGTACTTCAGATGTGGCCTCTCCAGGGCTGAGTAGAGGGGAAGAGTCACCACCCTCATGGTGCTGACAAGGCTSTTCCTAATGCAGCCCAGGAGGCTGTTGGCTGCCTTTGCCACAAGGCACATTGCTGGCTTATTATCAGCTTGTCGACCAGGTCCTTCTCTGCAGARCTGCTTTCTCACTGTTTGATCCCTGGCCTGTACTGGTGGAAGGGGTTACGCCTCTCCAGGTGCAGGACCTTGCACTTTTGTTTGTTAAACTGTATAAGGTTTCTCTCTGCTCAACCCTCCAGCCTGTCAAGGTCCCTCTGAATGGCAACACAGCCCTCTGGGATAGCAGCCATTCCTCTCAGGTTTGTAGCATCAGCAAACTTGCTGAGGAGGCACTCTGTCCCTTCATCGAGGTCACTGATGAATAAGTTGAACAAGACTGGACCCATTACTGATCCCTGGGCGACACCACTAACTACAGGCCTCCAACTAGACTTTGCACCRCTGATGGATCATCCTGCATCAAGCCTTTCTTTCTCCAGACTTTCTCCCTGGTCTCCAGCATCTGAGATTCCTGACGGCTGGTCTTACCAGTAAAGACTGAGCTCTGCCTTTCAGCCAGTTTTCAGGTCACTTCACTGTCTGCTCAATTAGCTCATACTTTCTGAGCTTTCCTATGAGAATGTTATGGGAGACAGTGTCAAAAGCCTTACTCTCCAGTGCTCTCTCCTCATCTGCCCAGACAGTCATTCCATCATAGAAAGCTTTCAGATTACTTAAGCATGATTTTCCCTTTGTGCATCCATGCTGACTGCTCCTCATCATCTTCTTGTCCTTCAAATGCTTGGAAATGGTATCCAGGATCAGATGCTCCATAATCTTTCCAGGAATTGAGGTGGGGCTGACTGGCCTATAGCTCCCTGGATCCTCCTTCTTGCCTCTTTGGAAGACTGGARTGACATTTGCTTTCTTCCAGTCCTCAGGCATCTCTCCTAATCTCCATGAGCTTTCCAACATGATTCAGAATGCCCTTGCAATGACATCCACCAGCTCCTTCGGCCTTTCTGRGTGCATATACATACTTGTGTATGTCCAGTTTGCTTAAGTGATCCCTAACTGAATCCTCCTCCACCTCTTTCTTCCTCCAGAGTTTCTCCCTGGTCTCCAGTGTCTGAGATTCCTGAGGGCTGGTCTTACCAGCAAAGACTGAGGCAAAGAAATCTTTCAGTCTCTCTGCCTTTTCTGTATCCTTTGTCACTAGGGCCCCTACCCCATTCAGCAGTGGGCCCGTATTTCCCCTTGTCTTCCTTTTGTTAACTGATCTATTTATAGAAGTCCTTCTTGTCCTTGACAACCCTCATCACATTAAACTCCAGATGGGCCTTGGTCAACCTAACCCCATCCCTGCATACTCTGACAACATCTCTGTATTCTTCCCAGATTACCTGTTCCTGCTTCCACTTTCCGTGTATGTCCTCCTTATGGCTGAGTTTTGGCAGGAGCTCCTTGTTCAGTCAAGCAGGTCTCCTGCCCCCTTTCCTTGACTTCTTACTCATTGAGATTGTTCTTGAGGTTGGAAGAGGTGATACAGCTTTCTTGGATCCATCTTCCTTTTAGGGCCCTATTCCTTGGGATTCTTCCAAGCAGATCCCTGAAGAGGTCCAAATTTGCTCTCCTGAAGCCCAGAGCTGTGATCCTGCACTTTACTCTGCTCCCTCCTTGCAGGATCCTGAACTCCATGATCTCAAGGTCATTGCAGCCAATCTTCACATCTCCAACCAGCCCTTCCTAGTTTGTAAGTACAAGGTGCAGCAGAGCACCTCTCCTTGTTGGCTCTATCACTTATATCAGGAAATTGTCATCAATGCTCTTGAGGAACCTCCTGGATTGCTTGTGCCTTGCTGTGCTGTCTCACCAACAGATATCAGAGTGGTTAAAGGTCCCCATGAGGACCAGGGCCTGTGAATGTGATGCTACTTCCAGTTGTCTGTAGAACGCCTTTATCTACTTCTTCCTGATTAGGTGGCCTATAGAACACYCACAACAGCATCACCTATGTTAGTCTGCCCCTTAATCCTTACCCGTAAGTTCTCAGACAGCCCACCAGCCATCYCTAGGCAGAGTTCCATATATTCCGGTTGGTCTCTCACGTAAAGAGTGACTCCCTCACCTTGCCTTCCTGGCCTGTCCTTCCTAAAGAGCTTGTTGCGACCCTGGCTGCATTCCGGTCATGCAAGCTATCCCACCACGTCTCCATAATCACAATGAGATCATAGCCCTGCAACTGCTCATACATCTCTAATTCCTCCTACTTATTCACCATGCCGCCTGCATTTGTGTACAGGCACTTCAGAGAAGCATTCGAGCGTGCTGATTTCCAAGAAAGGGGTGTAAGAGGTTTTGTCATAGTCTTATCTTATCAAGAAGTATTAGGCTATACTGTTAGATCAAGTATCTCTTTGCCAATAAGCCTTCTAAATGGAAAACACTTGTGTAAGATGAACTTCATTACATTCTGCTTCTGGTAGAAAAAACAGTGACATAAAATATTAAAGCCTAACTTAATTAAAGCTGTACACTTTTCAAAAAGTAAAACTTGAAGAATCTTGATTAAACATTAACAAACTGAAGTGCTTTATAAAAATATATTTATAAAATTGTGAATTTGACAGACTGTTAATAGACAAAGTAAAAGAGATATGAAGACCTAAGTCCTAAGCTTTTCTTTTTCCTATTTACTTATTACTTTGAGCTAGTTGAGAGAGAGAATGAAGTAAAATATATTTTCTGTTCAAAAACAATCACAGCGGAAACCCTTTAATCTAGAATTCTGTCTATTTAGTTTTTTAAAAACTTGAGAGATGCCTGTTGGGCAGTGTTACTCAGCAATTCCTAGCACCTTGCACAAGACGTCTCTTAGCAACTACTCTGTTGCTCATCCATAATCATTTTGTGTTTTCTCTGGCATAATGAGAAAGCTGTGGGTTGTAGCAGCAGTAGAGGACCCCAGGTCTTCAGGAGTATGACACAAAGGTGCAAGTCCCATATGCTCATTTTTATAAAGACACTGAAGTCTGATTTAGCAAGTTATTTTATGGTATTGTAGCTGGAGGTACAAATAAACCAACCTCTATTTTTCAAGTCTGCATTATCTCTGTAGTACAAATCCTTATGTTGCTGCAAGTATGGCCTAAATGCAGAAGGATAGTAGAAAAATGAAAGAACTGTTTAGCAGATATTTTTGTATGTCTCCTTCCATAACATGGCTCTTCACTTCAACTTCTTCAATGGCATTTTACATGTTTGGTTGCTTTTAAACGAGGACAATTGTTCTACTTCTCCGTAACATTACAGTCGAGCATGAGACCAAAGTTTAATATATCTTTCCTGAATAAAAGTGTATCCACTTTTGCTTAACTTGCAGGGAGTATTGGGTATTCACTGTCTTGGTGCCTCTGAGAATCATAGGCTTATTATCTAATTCTGTTGATAGATATTTATTCTCTTTTTCTCATAGCATTTAAATGCCTTGCAATCTTCAGGGAATTTATGCTCTCAATATCTTTGTGAGGCAAGAAATAAAATTCCTTTTTACAAATGGGATACAGAGTAAATAAAAGTCTCTGGAAGATTGGAGAGTTGAACCCATACCTTTTTAATTTTGGAACAAGGTTTTTCTCTGGTTAATTAATTACTAAACGCCTGCAAAATGGGTGGGTGCTTTCATCTGAATCCCCTACAGTAACTCAGCAGTATTTTATGAGTACATATCCAGTAGGTAATGTGTTATAAAACAAGCCAAAACAAGAATCAAACTTCTGATTAATATGTGAATAGCAAGCAAACAGTTCTTCAGCAGCATTTGTACTGGGGTTAATTGACCCCACCATTGGCACAGGATGGCACAAGACAAAAAAGACTAGTATTCAGACTACAAGGGAAAGGAGTATTAAAGGATGCTTGCCAGAAAACAAAAAAAGTTACAGGAAATCCTTAAATAAGATTATGCTCTTCAGTGAAGAAACATTCATTCTGTGGAGATATAAGAAATGAAACATTTCTAACCTTAGAGATTAGGAGAAAACATGGGAAAAAATACAGGGAAAAAAAGCGTGTATTTAAATTAATGCTATATTGTATTGATAGATTGTCAATTAAAATAAAATTCAATCTAATGATTTTTCACATTACAAATCAGTGATTTTCTGCTTACCAACTATGAAAGTTTAGTCTAAGTTCTGGAATCAAACTGGCTTTTTACCATTTGTATATTTAATAACACAAGATTCTGCAAGTCATGTCACTCCCTCAAGTAGACATGTCTAAACTATAGTCAGCAGTTATTTCATCCAGAGAAATACTTTTAGAGTAAAACAATGCTATCCCTTTTTCCATCAAAAATACAATGGATTTAATACTGCCCAATTATGTCAAAGGATTGCACCAATTTCTATCATTTTTTCCCAGAATTTCTTCATAGCAAATCTCAAAGAAACCAATTTGTCCAGTTTAGCCATTTTCATTCAACTTCTCATATCATTATATTTTAGATAGATCTAATACATCTTAAGTTATAAGCACTTATTTTCAATACAAGATATTAGGAAAGGGTCATTTTCATATTTCTACTTCTCTCAGACATCCCTTTCATTAATAAGTTTTAAAATTTTGGCTTCTCATCTTGGCTGACAAAAAGAGTCAATATGTAGAAATTTCTTTTTGGAGATTTCCTCCTCTGATTCACAAGCAACTCCAAATGAAATACAATTAATCTAAAATTAGAAAATAATGCAAGTGATATCACACAATCGGAATCCAGCTTATTTTTGTTGCAGTTACTTTTGGTATACAGACAAACAGATAGAAACCCAAAACTTTGGAAACAAGGTATCCCCAATGAAACACTCTGAATACCTACCAAAAAACTGTCTTTGGCAACAGGTGGGCTGTATTTTTACTTATTCTCTTGGAATCTTTCTGGAGAAGCATTATTCCAAGATACTATTGGACTTTGGTGACCTTTTTTATTTTGTTATTATTTCCTGGATTTTTTTTAAGTGCTAATCTAGAGTTGGCCTCCACAAAAGTAACACAAAAGAAAACAAAAAAAAAACCATGTATTAGTCCTTTAATGTTAAAGTAATGCTTAGGTTAAGACAAGAGGTATAAAGTATAAATGTAAAGGTCTAAAAAATATATATTTCAAATGAGTTGATGTTTCAAACCTGTTGCATTTTAAAGTCCTTATATCATTAGTAATAATAATGCTTCCACTCAATTTCGAAGGAGGCAGGGTATATTACGCAAAAAAGTTCCCTGACAAGGAATTTGTTACCAGGAAGATTCTTGGTACATCAAGAATGTGTCGCTACACATGCACTGCAAATGGAAGACATAAGGTCAGTGTAACACTTCAGGAAACCTGACTGGGGTTAATGAGTGCCATATCAACATGGTACATTAGGAATAGATTCCTGGTCTGCCCAATTAAAACAAAAGGTGCATCACTGTGGGCCTGACAGATTTTTTTTAATTAAAACACAGTCTCTTCTTTCCAAATGAAAATTGACAGTGGACCACTGTGGATTGAAATAGAGCTATTTCTCTTCCTCCTCCCACCTGTAAAATAGTACACAAGAAGCAGGAGAGTTATATTTCACATTGAGCTTCCTGTGAACTGAGGGAGCTAACAAGAATATTTTGTCCTTTTGGGGGGCATACAGCTGTCACCTGGACATTTTAGGCCTTTATGAAAGGAAAGGGAGGGACACTAATTCCCTCTCAAGACCATGCCCATGCTCTTTTAAGGATGTTAGCTGCTAAAAAGTTCAAGCCAGGACATAGCGTGGGAAAGACGTTCTCCTTGAGGGACTGAGCAGTTCATCTTAATTGTGTCTTTTCTCTAGCTGATAGAAGGTACAGAAGGTGATATTTGGCACAAGACTGTTGCAAGTTACACCCGAGGAAGTTGAGTATCTCCAGTTACTAGCAGACATGTCTCAATGTTGACTAAATTCCAGTGATTGCCTGAGAAATCCTGAATAATACACTTTGTACA